>NC_056733.1:1720240995-1720433495 GCF_019279795.1 Protopterus annectens | reverse complement strand
AGAAGTCAGTGGTCAAAGGACAGCTGGTTAGAGTGGCCAGAATGGTATCCAAGTATCATGACTTTTTAAGTGAATGCCAGTTCCTAAAAGAGATGTTTCTTAAGCGTGGTTACCCACAGCCCCTATTAGAGGACATCATAAAGGAGGTCACATCTAAGAGAGCAACAGGGTTTTATAAAGCCATTTTAAATGATTCCTTACTTGTGAATGGGAATGACCATAGTTCTTTCAGTCTACATAATATCAGAATCACTGTGCATTCCTCCGTAGATCCATTTTTGGATTTTTCCATCACATTTGTGACCCCATTTAGTAGTGAAGCATACATTATTAAACGTATAAGACACAAGAACTGGGACTTAATAGTAGCTGATGCAAACCTAAGAGTTAGTTTACCAAGTAAACCCAGAATCATATTCAAGAAGGGTATTAATCTAAAAGCCATGTTGGAGCAGAAGAAAATAGATAATTCTAGGATTAAAGGAATGTTCAAATGTGAAAATTGCCCCTACTGTAAACATGTGAGCACAGGACTCTCTTTTGAAATCAGGAATATGAGATTTTCATGCAAGGGTGGATACAATTGCAACACTCGTAGCATTATATATCTGGCCCAGTGTAAAATGTGTCCTGTCTTTTACATAGGAAAATCTGACAGAAGACTAAGAGACAGAATGTATGAACACCTTTACACTATCAGGAATAAAAGGATAGAGAATGCGTTGGCTAAACACATTATCAATTCACCAGAACATGTTTTTGAATTCAGAGTTATTGATACAGTTGACACAAATATTAGAGGTGGTTCCACCTTTCTGAGATTGGAGAAATGTGAATTGTTGTGACAGCTAAGATGTGATGCATTTAGGGTCCTAGGGATTAATGAAAAGTGCTCCATAGCTTGCATACTTAAACTGAGGGGCCTTATAAGATAAAGGCCTTCATTTTCCTTGGTATATTTTTTTTCAGAATTTTAGATTGTTTAAGTTGTTCATTTTGTGCATTCATCTGTGTTACTACTGTTACTATTTTTACAAGATATTTATATTCAAATAGATGAATTTTAACATCCTTATGGTGCATAAGAATGTTTTTACATATTTATTCAGTTTTAAACAGGACTTAGTACATACATACACATATATTTTTTATCTATTGAGTCCTTTGTTTTGATCACACATTTTTCACTACACTTTTTATCTTTCATCACCATAATAATAATAATTGTTATTGTCATTTTTATCCATTTTTTAATCTAATTTCTTATCGAATGTATTAATATTCATTCATTTTTCAGTCTTATAAGGGTTATTTAACATTTTTACCAGGTGTTAGCTGTTACTTTTCCAATATACTTCTAATGTACACTTCTGAGGTATTTTGAAATGTATTTTTCAATGTATTTTCTAATGATTTTCTTATATTATTCCAAGCTAGGTCTTTTATTTAATGTAATTAATGTTTAATTAACCATGTGATAGAGCTCATTAGATTTACATTCTGGGAGAGTGTATATAAGGTCTTGCATTCAGTACTGTCTTGTCTTGTCTGAAGAAGTACAGGTACTATCCTATATAAAAGTGCTTACTTTATTTGTGAATAAATAATTCTTTTTGGAGTGTGCCCAGGTCATGTTCATACATTTTTGCTATTTTCCAAGTTTGTCTTTTGCTTTCATAGTATCGATTAAGGTTTTGTTGAAGGACCAAAGTTGTCTATTTGAATTGTAGAAGTTCAGCATGCCAGTCAGGTCTGGGGTTTTCGCGGGATAGTACAGAATTAGATGAGCTAGGCTGAGTTGATGGTAACTTAATAGGTTCGGAAATTCGAGCCAGTGCAAGCTTGTAGGAAAAGGCAGTGGTGGGATCGTGATTTGGCATTGGTAGTGAATCTAGCAATTTTGTTGTAACAGACGGAAAGTTTATCAAGGTCAGTTTTGCAAAGATTAGTTAGAATTGGGGATGTATAAAATAGAGAAGATAGGAGGTGGATCCTGGCTTTTGCAATTCGAGATTCGGTGGTTAGATAACTTTTATAGCGATAGAGGGAACCTAGCTTTTTGTGGTCTTTAGTGATGATTGTTGATATGTGCTTTGTGAATTTGAGATGCTGGTCAATGGTAACTCCTAGGAGTTTAGCCTCAGTGACAGGGGTGATTTGGGTTTTGCTGGTGGAGAGTATAGAGAAGGTAAGGTTGCTCGTTTTAGTAGAGTGGAATATCATTAGTTGTGTTTTCTTGGGATTTAATATGAGTTGTGAGTTGTTAAGCCAGTTCTCTATTTCAGAGAAGGCTTATAAACAACAGTGCCAACAAAATAGCAGTGTACTATTACAACTGCTATCAAAGGAATTATCAAGGAGACCTGTGTACCTAGTTATCACACAGCATTTCATCCTTGCTGTACTCTACATCCACTGTACATGTAACACAGCTGGAGATCAATGCCATGTCATCATTACAGTTCTAATAAAGGTTTACTGATGTAATCCCCATTATCCCTAAGTATATCAAAAGATACGCATTGTGTTGAAAACAAAATGGTTACATACCTGATGGGGTACAATACTTGTCTGTTGAAAGATACTGCTATATAAGTCCTGTGTCAGTGAGTTAACAATGCAAACTGTCATACACAATGGTTCCCCAAGCTAGAAGTTTGCCTTTTTAAGATGGTTCTCATTAGCAGGCGATTGCCTCTAAAACAATCTGTGATTCAGAAATGTTACATGCAGCCTGTACAGCTGATTTTCAATATAAGCAGCCAATCCCATGCAGCTACTCAACAAGATTTAAGGCCTTAGTGTAGATTTCATCCCCTCTCTCATATGTTGGGGTGCCAAACCAAACCAGATCAAAAAACAATGTACCACAAAATACAGCAGGCGTATGCAAAAACAGAAGACTCCCAAGAAACAAGCAACTAAAATTCCGAGCCTTTATTGTGAGTGCTTTCGTAGAGGTCAATGCCCCCACTTCTTCAGACAACTTGAAAACATCATTTCCAAACCTTATACATGTTTAATTGACGTCCTTGATTATTTAATTATTTCTCTAATTGGTAATTTACTGCTACTAAAAACCTAAAATAAAAACATATTAAAACACTACTATATTAAATATTGGCACAACATATACCTTGTTTAGACAAATACCTTCCTTAAAAAACATTTGTATATATATATATATATATATATATATATATATATATATATATATATATATATATATATGTATATTATAAAAATATATATTAAATAAAAATATAAACACCGATAAAAATAACTAGCGTCTACCTATTATATATTTTTTACACACCTTTTCCATATTGCAATAGCTCAACCATTATCTGTGTAACACTTTAAGCTTTAAAATACTTTTAATGGACATATATTCATTTAATCCAGGAGGGGAATATGCTGAGGTTCTTATTTGCCAAAATATTTCTTGTTCTTCCAAGTTGAGCTGCCCAAGGCCCTCCTCTTGGATCATGTGGAATTTGTTGTAACACAGAATATGTAAATTTATGTGTTGGGTGGTACATAACATGCTTCGCTAAAGCGTTATTGGTATCCCCCTTGAGTATACTATATTGGTGTTCATATACTCTTTGCTTAACTTTCTTTTGGTTTTACCGATATAAAAAGACGAACATGAGTCACAAATCCCAACATATACCGCACCTTTTGATTCACAATTGAATCTCCCATGTATACTATATGACTTATCCATTATCTTGATGGAAGTCCCTGTTTTAATAAACCTACAGTATGAGCATGCTCCGCATTTTCTCATTCCTATAAAATTAAGTTCAGTACCCTTTATATTTCTGATATTTTTTCTCTCTACTATGCTTTTTAGATTTAGGCCCCTTCTGTAAGTAAACATGGGTCCTATACCCAATGTTTTACTAATTATATGGTCCTCTGATATGATGGCCCAGTTCTTGATGAAAATTTCTTTAATCTCCCTAGAATCAATGGAGAAAGTGGACAGGAAATTCAAAGTAAGATTATTATTTTTACTTAATTGACCCCTATTATTAGTGCTTTCTTGAGATGGTATATCAATACTGTTTAAATCCACCTTATTATAAACAAGGGGCTTGAAATGTCCAGTCTCCCTCTTTGCTCTAACCTCAAGAATGATGTCTGTCACCAGGCCATAAGGATAGCCTCTCTTAAGGAACATGGTTCTCAGTTTTTCACATTCCTCAAGAAAATCTTCATCATCAGACACCATCCTTGCTGCCCTTACCAATTGACCCTTAACCACAGCTTTCTTTTGGTGGTAAGGGTGACAACTGGAAAATTTTAAAAGGGCCTTAGAGTGTGTGGGTTTTCTATAGATTGTAGTTTTATACTGATATTTACTCCTATCCTTTGTTACTTTTACATCAAGGTATGTAATGGTGTCAACACCAACACTGAAGGTAAATTCTAGGAAGTCAGTCATTGCAGTAATATCAGTTATAAATGTATCTATAAGCTCAACTTCCCCCTTCCAAATCAGACACATGTCGTCTTGATAGCGGGTGTACCAAAGGACATTCTGTTGGAACGATTGGTTCTTAGACAAGATCGTTCCCAATGGGCCATAATGCTATTAGCAAAGCTGGCCCCACACAGTCATCCCATGGCCACCCCTGTATTTTGTAAAAAAATCTCTTTATTGAACATAATGTAATTATTTGATAGCACAATGTCAAGCAACATTTCCACTAAATACACTTTGTTATCCTCAGCCTTGTGATGGATCATGAACTCCCTTGTCCATGAAATACCCAAGGCTTGAGGGATAACAGTGTATAAATCTTTTACATCAATGACCACAAAAATGTATTTGTCATTGAATTTTAACTTGTTTATATTTTCCAAGAAGCTCCAAGAATCCCGACATAGTTGTTATTCCTTACTTAATAACGGTTATAGAATACTATCTATAAATTTGGCACATGCATAAGTTATCGAACCTCTACCATCCACTATGGGCCTGAACGGGGGGTCCTCTAAACTTATGTGTAACTTCGGTGTGCCAAAGATTATTGGGATTCTAGGAGCTGGCACAGAAAAATACTGGAAGGTGTCTATGTCTATAGACCCTTCCAAAAACAGGTCATCGAGCATTCCCCTAATTCTTTTGTAGGCAGTGTTAGCTTCATTAAGACTCACAAGAGTATAAATGTCAGAACTCAAATATTGGTACATTCTTCTTTCATATTCTGATTGGTCCATAGACACCAACCCACCCCCCTTGTCTGGGTTCATAACTCTAAAATTGCAGTAGTTTAACAATTTTATAAAATCCATTTCTTCCTTGCTAATATTAGTTAAGACAGATTTTTTACTTTTCACATCCAGTAATGTTCTTAGATCAATTTCGCACATTTTGTCAAAGATATTTAAAGTGACTTGTAGGGGGGGTTTGAATACACTAGATACCCTAAGTGTGTTAGTTAACGAAGAATTAGTACCCATTAACACTGCCAAGTTCAATTTGCAAACATACAATTAAAGGTCCACTATAGTTTTTCCAACATCACCTCTTCGATCGGGGACAAAAGACAGACCATTTGCAAAAAAATCAGTCATATTCTGTTCTATGTTAAGAACATATAATTAAAGATTTTGAAAAATGTGCGAAATTGATCTAAGAACATTACTGGATGTGAAAAGTAAAACAAAATCTGTCTTAACTAATATTAGCAAGGAAGAAATGGATTTTATAAAATTGTTGAACTACTGCAATATTAGAGTTATGAACCCAGACAAGGGGGGTGGGTTGGTGTTTATGGACCAATCAGAATACGAAAGAAGAATGTACCAATATTTGAGTTCTGACACTTATACTCTTGTGAGTCTTAATGATGGTAACACTGCCTACAAAAGAATTAGGGGAATGCTCGATGACCTGTTTTTGGAAGGGTCTATAGACATAGACACCTTCCAGTATTTGTCTATGCCAGCTCCTAGAACCCTAATAATTTTTCTATGCCAGCTCCTAGAACCCTAATAATTTTTGGCACACTGAAGTTACACAAAAGTTTAGAGGACCCCCCGTTCAGGCCTATAGTGGACGGTAGAGGTTCGATAACATATGCATGTGCCAAATTTATAGATAGTATTCTAAAACTATTATTAAGTAAGGAACAACAACTATGTCTGGATTCTTGGAGCTTCTTGGAAAATATAAACAAGTTAAAATTCAATGACAAATACATTTTTGTGGTCATTGATGTAAAAGATTTATACACTGTTATCCCTCAAGCCTTGGGTATTTCATGGACAAGGGAGTTCATGATCCATCACAAGGCTGATGATAACAAAGTGTATTTAGTGGAGACATTGCTTGACATTGTGCTACCAAATAATTACATTATGTTCAATAAAGAGATTTTTTTACAAAATACAAGGGTGGCCATGCTAATAGCATTATGGCCCATTGGGAACGATCTTGTCTAAGAACCAATTGTTCCAACAGAATGTCCTTTGGTACACCCGCTATCAAGACAACATGTGTCTGATTTGGAAGGGGGAAGTTGAGCTTATAGATGCATTTATAACTGATATTACTGCAATGACTGACTTCCTAGAATTTACCTTCAGTGTTGGTGTTGACACCATTATATACCTTGACGTAAAAGTAACAAAGGATAGGAGTAAATATCAGTATAAAACTACAATCTATAGAAAACCCACACACTCTATCGCCCTTTTACATTTTTCCAGTTGTCACCCTTACCACCAAAAGAAAGCTGTGGTTAAGGGTCAATTGGTAAGGGCAGCAAGGATGGTGTCTGATGATGAAGATTTTCTTGAGGAATGTGAAAAACTGAGAACCATGTTCCTTAAGAGAGGCTATCCTTATAGCCTGGTGACAGACATCATTCTTGAGGTTAGAGCAAAGAGGGAGACTGGACATTTCAAAACCCTTGTTTAGAATAAGGTGGATTTAAACAGTATTGATATACCATCTCAGGAAAGCACGAATAATTGGGGTCAATTAAGTAAAAATAATAATCTTACTTTGAATTTCCTGTCCACTTTCTCCATTGATTCTAGGGAGATTAAAGAAATTTTCATCAAGAACTGGGCCATCATATCAGAGGACCATATAATTAGTAAAACATTGGGTATAGGACCCAAGTTTACTTACAGAAGGGGCCTAAATCTAAAAAGCATAGTAGAGAGAAAAAATATCAGAAATATGAAGGGTACTGAACTTAATTTTATAAGAATGAGAAAATGTGGAGCATGCTCATACTGTAGGTTTATTAAAACAGGGACTTCCATCAAGATAAGGGATAAGTCATATAGTATACATGGGAGATTCAATTGTGAATCAAAAGGTGTGGTATATGTTGGGATTTGTGACTCATGTTCGTCTTTTTATATCAGGAAAACCAAAAGAAAGTTTAAGCAAAGAGTATATGAACACCAATATAGTATACTCAAGGGTGATACCAATAACACTTTAGCGAAGCATGTTATAGGCTACCCAACACATACATTTACATATTCTGTATTACAACAAATTCCACGTGATCCAAGAGGAGGGCCTTGGCAGCTCAACTTGGAAGAACAAGAAATATTTTGGCAAATAAGAACCTCAGCATATTCCCCTCCTGGATTAAATGAATATATGTCTATTAAAAGTATTTTAAAGCTTAAAGCATTACGCAGATAATGGTTGAGCTATTGCAATATGGAAAAGGTGTGTAAAAAATATCTAATAGGTAGTTGCTAGTTATTTTTAATGGTGTTTATATTTTTATTTAATATATATTTTTATAAAAAAAAATATATATATATATATATATATATATATACACAAAAGTTTTTTAAGGAAGGTATTTGTCTAAACAATGTATATGTTGTGCCAATATTTAATATAGTAGTGTTTTAATATGTTTTTATTTTAGGTTTTTAGTAGCAGTAAATTACCAATTAGAGAAATAATTAAATAATCAAGGATGTCAATTAAACATATATAAGATTTGGAAATGATGTTTTCAAGTTGTCTGAAGAAGTGGGGGCATTGACCTCTACAAAAGTGCTCACAATAAAGGCTCACAATTTTAGTTGCTTGTTTCTTGGGAGTCTTCTGTTTTTGCATACGCCTGCTGTATTTTGTTATATGTTGGGGTGGAAATTACTGGGGTAAACATACTACATCAGCACAGAGCGAATGTTTGTAGCAGCTACTTTTTACATACAGATGTGTGTGCTACAGGCTGAAGCTGATGCTGTGGCTGCTGGGAATAGACATAGGCAGGGACACTGAGGAATGTGCAGGATAACAACACTTAAATGTAACTGTGGGACCTGTGGCAGCCTTGGTGTACAGACAGAGTCAGACAGAGGGAACCCATCCCACTGTAAATTAAGGTATGTGTTTAAGGCAAGTATGTTAGCCAAAGGTATTATTAACAATGTAAAAGGCAACATGCTTGGTGTGTCCTAGAACAAGGTAGTGGGTACATTAACCATTATATCAACCAGTTGGACAACTGCCAAGTCATGTGTTATGTCATGGTAGCCATCTGGGTTGTGTGTGCTGGCAATCCTTGCTTCTAGCACAACCTCCATATATATATGTTACTTGTTCAGTTGTTCAGCTGTGGTTGTCTGTAATATCACTAGCAAATTATTGTGGGCTGCAGTCTGATATTACTGGGCCACATTTGAATTACATACTTCAAAAGCATCTGGGAATTCATGCAAATGCATAACTTGATATTCTGTGTACTTTCTAGGGTTGTAATAGGAGTAGTTAAAATATGGGCCTATCTGTAGGCCTTTGACTTCCGTTATTTAGAAGAAGACATGTGGCTTGGTGGGTTGATGCATTGCTCTTCAAGTGAAATGGTACTGGGTTTGAAATAGGGCACAGGTGTATCTTTTGAACATGATTATTATGGTTTATATACATGTAGTAATATATCACTATTTAGCATAGCTTAGCTATGCTGTGAATAGTGCAGCATCACACAAAAATTCTTTAAAGAAAAGAAAAAATGGGGAGATAGGACAATAGTGAAATGGGGTGCAAGCAGGGGGAAAACCTAGTGAAAGGCAGGTAGGTATGTGCAGGAAAGGTGCACGAAAGAACTATAGCTATCCATTTCTTCAATAGCAGCAAATGTGCACATGAAAAGATTTGTAGCTGAATTTGGACTGTCAACCCCAGAGAGAGGGATGACAACAAAATAAGTGCATTGTCAAGCAAATTGGACCAAATAAAGTATGTCCAGAGCACACGTGCGAAATGGAGAGCAATGTATGGGGTGAAATTTTTTTTTTTTGTTTCTTTTGGGACAAGTGTCTTTTTCTTTTTTAAGGAGAGAGTGGAATTTTGGGGAAGGGACATAGGTATGTGTGGGGATAGTAAGTTGGGAAGGGGAGGAAGCATTTGCAGACAGACAAAACAGCAGACAGGGTTGGTGTAGGACACAAGAGGGGGGTGAACACCTTGGTTAGAGAAGGTGTTGTGGGATCCCAGTCCCATGGATGCCAGACAAATTAGCAGTGTGATACAAGTTCTCACCCATGGGACTGTCATCACTGCATCTTCACTGTGGAGACAGTGGTCAATGCCAGTGCCTGGGGACAGAATGCCCCACCAGGATAGACAGCATGCTGTCTGTCATATGCATGCACCAACAGTTTGGTGCACAAGCCTACGCACCATGCTTGGCAGTTTATCTTGGGTGATGAATGCATCCCCTCCACCTCCACTCCCAGAGGGGGCACACCCTCAGTCTATGGGGCAGAACTACCTGATGGAGCAGGTAGTGCAGGGGCAGCAAATGGGTTGCCACCAGGCTGTGGCCCAGATGTGCTGGGTTCTGGTGCCTTGGCCAGGAGAGCTAAGGTAGGAGAATCGCCGGGAACTGGCCTTCCTTATCGAGCTGTGGTTAATAAAATATAAACATAAAGGAAAAATAAACAAAACCCAAATAAATGTAATTAATAACTTAAGAGAAAACAATACTGAATATTTGAAACAAATTAAAAATAATATAATGAGGAGCACAACAATAAATAATGTAAATGAAAGTTTTTTAACAGCAAAGCAATATTAAATTATACATAAGGTCAACATAAGAGGTAGTTGCAAATATATTAATATCAAATGATAATAAATATATTGATTAAATAAATAAAAAAGAGTAGGGGTGGGGTGACAGAAAAAAGAACATTAGTAACTTCACAGATAATATAACTAAACAGACAACTACATACTTCTAGATATGTTAGATTTCACTTGTGAGAACACTGACTGCTATGCAGTTTATTATTTGAAATAAACCCTTTTCCTTACACACATACTATAGCATAGATCTTAATGTATCCAGCAATCACTCAATGTTGCTTAAATTGTGTGTGTATATATAAATATATATATATATATATATATATATATATATATATATATATATATATATATATATATATATATATATACACACATGATGTTCTACATACATACCTCTCAACCTCTTAGCATGGGACATTATGGGACAAGCCATACGTAATGGTGGTACAAATGCACAACAACAGGGAACATTCTTAGACACTGTGCTCATACAATAGTAACAAGGTGTTCTGATAAAAGATCTGCCATTAAATTGCATTTTGAGTGATGTCATATATCTGCAAATCATAGGACCAGGCATATGGGGCAATATTCAGTGCATTCTGCAAAAATCGTGACAGTTGAGAGGTATGTTCATGTACACTGATTACATTTGATAGCTGGACAGGCATGGCACAGATCTATGGGTGTGCACTTCACATGCAAGCATGGTTATGTTTTATTTATGACATGCCAATACAGTATTCAATACTGCTGAATTTCTCAATTGGCTGGTGTGGGATTAGAACTCACAAGCAGAGACTACAGTAATGCTGAACATTTTATTTGAAACAATAAATTACTACAGCATCATGTCCTTTTACACTTTATTGAATCATGTTGTTTCAAATCTTGCATTTACACACATGGATAGTGTGTAGGAATTCTGCTAATTTACACATTTGCCCTCTTTTTTATTGACTGCAACCTACAGCATATTTCAGACAAAATGAGCAGTACACAAAATTGACTCTTAATCTGGGTATTGCACAACATTTATTTATGACATGCTAAAACAGTATTGAATACTGTAACATTTCTCAGTTGGCTGGCATGGGATTAGAACCCACAAGCAGTGACTACAGGAACACTATACATTTTATTTGAAAAAATAAATAATCAGAGCATTGTTTCCTTTTACACTTTATTGATTCATGTTGTTTCAATATTGCATTTACACACATGGATAGCTGTCTAGGACTTCTGTTAACTTACATGTTTACCCTATTCAGTTATTGAGTGTACTCTACAGCATATTTCAGACAATGAACAGACCACAACATTGACTCTTAATTTGGTGAAACCACAACATTAGCCAATGGTTGGAAGATGTGCTACACAATACTGCATGTTTACTTGCTTTAACTTGCTTTACCAGTTCAGGTATGCACTGACACATTAATAAAACTCTGTGATGTTGCAGGTATTTCATACATGACTGTTAAGACAGCAATATCTCTATTTATTTCATTTTCTTATTAAGTTATGGATAAGTTATTACTTTATTGATTTTCTTACATACCACAAGCTTGCCTTATTTTGGCCAAACGCCTTGCATGGGACTGGACATTGCAGGCCCTCACTTCTGTGGCTGCGGTAAGAGAAGGAAACCATTATGCACACCACTTTTGCACAGATTCAGCTTGTATATTTATAAATTACTAGAAAACATACTTACATATCTGTGGGGTACACTCATCTTGTGCTTCTTGGTTCCAGGTATCCAAGGTTACCCTCTTCCTTCAATACAGGTCATCATAATGGTGACTACACTGCTCACCAGTGTGGGGGATACCAGTTGCACTGGTCAGTTCCCTGGCCAAACTATCCCAGGCCTTAGATTTACACTCTGAGCCCTGATAGTTGCCCTGCAGCAGCTGGAATCCATAGCATTTTACCAGAAGTCAAGTGAAAATGCTGGACTCCTGCATGCACCACAGTTGTGCCCTAAAGCACACATTTCCTCCATGACCATAGCCATACCCACAGTCAAGATCAGGTCCCATAGGAAGAATGTGAAATTCCCTCCTATTGCCGTTTTAATAGGTTGCATTCCCACCATTGCACATCATACTGTAACTTCTAAAAATGAGCCACGTCGCTTAGCATTGCACAGACTCGTACAACCTATGTTTAACTGAAGCTTAGCAATGTGCAAACAGGAAAAGACCATTGACCATGTTTAAGCAATGCTTAGCATGGCTCACCTTTTCTAAATGTAACAATTATTGAATGTAAAGTCAACCGATGTTTCAGTCACCTGACATATTTTCACAGCAGGAAAAGTTATTTCCACTCAGGACTCGAACCCAGGAACTACTACACTGTAGGTCATGACTCAACCTATCTAGCCACTGGGATACTGAAGGGAACTCATAATATCTTCTGTCTGTAAGCATAGCACAGTATTGCTGCGCTGGTTTGCACATTGCTAAGCACCCCAGAACTACACCAATTAAATGCATCCAGTTTCTATTTGTAGCTGTCTAGCATATGTCTAATGCATAAGTATGCAGTGCTACTCATTTCTAACATGGCGCATCATGCAAACAAGCAGATAGAAATAAGAAAAAAATAGATATTGAACTCATCAGGTTTCTATTTTTAGATGTCTGGCACGTCTGATATTTGACAGTGCAGAGTTAAGTATAGCTAAATAATTTGGTGCATTGCACAAAAGCACATGAGCGTAAAAAAAATTAAAATAAATGCAACTTAGTGAAATATGTCTTGTAGAAGTTTTGGTTAAGGTTAACAGGCTGAAAGGTATGTGGGTGTTCCATCGGTCTTACATGGATTCAGTATCTGTGTTGTTTTGACCTCTCTTAGGTGTACACCACAATTAATATGCAAGGTGCACTGCCGAGGGAGAATTGTGGCAATCCACACAGATACATTCTGTGTAGGCTCTAATCCTTGAATCCTAGGATATGTCTGCACATAAACATGTCATATTTGTATACAGATGCATTTCTCTTTACAAATATATTTATGCCTATTCATACCTTTAGATTACATCTTGATACATATTTGCACTTACACATAAATTTTGTCTTACATTTACCTACACTTTTGCAGTATTTAACTAGCATGTTTTTAAAGTCTACTTCATGTAAGATTTACAAATAAAATGTTAAAACATGTATTGTGGAATTCTGATTTTCTAGCCTCTACCTGGTCTACCCACTTAGGCAGCTACTCAGCCCTGCACCTCTGGAGGTCATCTTACCTGAGGTGACACTGCAGTTCTGTGAGGATGATCCCTGTCAGGGATAAAAGGTGCTAACCATATCTTTTTCAGATATCAACCTTTTCCGACTCCATGCTGCATACTGCTTTTTCTATCTTGCCCTGGTATGAGTGCTGAAAGTGGTAGACCATGGTTTTGGTCTCCTTATCAGACCAGCTTGGAGCATGGCCTCTTGTTTCATGGGTGCTGCTATCTTTTAATGTTCCAGTACCAAAATGAAGAATGTAAGTAGAGGATTGCTGTTCATAAGGTTGGACAAACAACATCTGGGATGTGACTTCACCATAACTAAACCATGTAGGGTCATTAAGTATGGAACTGCTATTATTAGCAAGTGTTTTATTCATTTATTTATTTAGTTAGTTTATTGTTTTTCTTAAGAGATAGTTTTACTTTTTGTTACTGCTTTTGGAAAGCAGTTATGAAATCATTAATTTATATATCTGTTTTTGCTTCTGTGAAGCAATGTTGAAATTTTCATTTGTGAAATTTTTGTCTAAATAAGAATCACCTCAGTAAATATTTTTTCTTTCACTTTAATTTATAAATAAATATTCTTATTCGTGTTACTTTGCTATAAGAGAATCTACTGATTGTTTTGATGCGTGTGTCACAGCATGCAGGATAGACATGTATTAGGCTTTACAATTATGCATACTTAAATGTTGTTGACTCCATTTCCATATTTCATGCATTGGGAACTCTGAGATACATTTAGGTTTTGTTTGCAAATTCCTGAGGCAAGCTTGGGTTAGTGCCTGTCAGCACAACTCATCCACAGCTTCCTGAGGCCTAATTACATGGATCTGTTGACATATGCGTTCATGTTTTACTGTGATTGTTAAAGTTAACTCAGCTGAATTTGCATATAAAATGTGTAAATGAGCCTACTTTATGTGGATTTGTATAATACCATCATATTTAGAAGTTATCAGTTGACTTAGGTGGCAAATGTTTTGGGAAAGTGGGAAGATTACCAAGTAAGACAAAAACAAGAATATAGTTATAAATGATTGAGAAACAGTGTATGCTGAATTTGTAGACCAGTTACTACTAAGAAAATGATGTTTTTTATTGTTATGAATATCAGATGCAGTTCACTCATATTAAAATGATGACGAGTGCCATTTATTAATGGAATTCATGACAAAAGTACTGGAATGTATGAGAAGGTACTGCTAATGATATATATATTTGTATTTATAGAGAATGCTATACAAAATTATAGTAGATAATCTGAACTGAGTGAAGTTGGGTATATGGCATTTTCATCAATGTATTATGTTGTCCATATACATGGTGCTTTGTTGTGTCATTTATGACTGTCATTCATGAATGAAAAATCATGACAGTATAAATAAGGAAAACTAGTAAGGGAATTATTTCAACTTTGTCAGCAATAGCATAAGGTGGCAGCACATTGACAAGTATTTGCAATGCTATAATGTATTAATGAATGATGTGCAAATCAATAAACAATCTTAATTGGATGAAGTTGGACTTGTAGTATGTGTATATGAATATGGATGTTGTGTCAGCACATATGGATTTGTACTCAGATAATGATTTTATTTGTGATGAAATAGGTATGCTTTTATTGCTGTGTTGTTTAGCTGATTAGTGAATCAAGCTTCAGTGTGATACTTCTGCATGTTGCTTTAGGTAAATAAATGATGCAGCAGGGATCCAGACAGAGAAAATATAAGTTTATCTGCAAGGAAAATTGTATTCTCATGGCAGTCTTTAGAACATATGGCAAATGCCTTTTTTGGAAAAGGGGACCCAAGCAAACTGAGAGGCAACAGCTTGAGACCAAGTGGGTATGGATATAAATTCTATAGGCAGGAGGAAATATACATTAACACAGTACAAGAAGGGCCAATGATATGGTAATACATGCCAGAGAGACAGCAAGGCAGAATGCAATTGCCTGTAGTGCTACTGGCATCAGGGACCTCAAACACTTATTCCTTTAAAATCTGATGAGAAATACCTTGAGGGATAACTGTGAAACAGATGATAATGGCACAGGAATAACTAGAAGTGGTGTAGATACTGGCTGTTACCAGCATCTGTAGCATCAACAGATCTGCTTGGGAAGGTTAGTTTGACCTCTGCAACAGAATTAGTTAAAGAAATGAATACTCAGGTGAAGTGATTACAGGTTAACAGGTAACATTTACTATTAAAAGGTGAGCCATCCACTTCTGCACATAATGCCATTGAAAAGAGTATTCATGGAAACTGCATGACATAATGAAGTAATCTGATGTGCAGTATCTTTAGAGAGAACAGTAAATTATTTCTAATATGTCATACCCCAGGAATTAATAAACTCCATGTAGGTACCATGTAGAGCCTACACAGAATGTATCTTTGCATATGGCAATGGTCCACCATCAGCAGCATGGCGTGTTGCTGAGGAAGAGCCAAGGAACATGGATATTGAATCAGTGTTGAATCAGTGTTGTCTGTTCTTTATATTTTTTTATTTTTTTTAATGCATGCTTGTGGGCACGGTGTGGAGAACAATGCCAAGCTGTGCTCACATGTAGATGGCTGACAGCTGACAGACATCTAAATACATAAACTGGATGTAATTAATAAGCATAATGATATTTTTTGTGTTTTTATTTTTTTTTGGGGGGGGTGGCATTTGCACGGCATGGAGAGCAGCTAAACTGAGTGGAGCTCATACATATGTGGTGGACACCTTCCAGACATCTGGAAAAAAACGTAGCTTGGGTGAAAAATAACCAAGGAAAAACACAAAAACACCTCCTGGAAGTGAAAGGAAAGCCCAAATAAACAGTCAATGGAGTGTAGACACACAAAGATTTATTAAATCCACTTCAGACTCGGTACGCGCTTTCTTTCTGACAAGTATAGGACTTTATCAAAGACAAACTGCCTGCCAACTTGCAACAGTTAAATAGCACAACACTAATTAAGCAATCAAAAATTAGAGTGATATCCATAAAAACAGCCTTAAACAAGCCCATAAGAACTAATGTTAGCTTGTAAAAATATATAAAAGTAAAACACTGAATGTGTGATTATCAACAGTTAATAAAACTGTCTCAATATAAATTATACTCTATATAAAAATGTGATGTAAAATAGATGCCCTATCCCTTAAAAGTACCATCATGATATGTGTTCATTCATTCCTGGTGGGCTGTTTAACTGCCATCTAAACTCACTCTTGTATATTTCATTAGACTAATTGCCACCCCCAATGTTTTTCTTAATCTTATTCTTTTGGCTTCTTCCCAGTTAAGGGTTGCCACAGCGGATCACCTGTCCGCTCATGATTGGCAGTGGAGTTTTATGGTGTTGAGTTGCCAGCCCAGCACCCAACCTTCCACAGAAGGCACACACACATACTTATGCCTAGAGCCAATTTAGAGTGTCAACTCCACCTACAGCATGTCTTTGGGAGGAAACCGGAGCACCTGGAGGAAACCCACACGGCCACAGGAAGGGCATGCAGACTCTGCACATAAGGCACCTCAGCTGAGGATCAAACCGGAGAACCACTTGCTGTGAGGTGACAATGGTAACCACTGCACCACCACGGCTGCCCTTCTAATGTTTTTTTAATAATCTCCAGAATACCAAACTTAAAACCATTATAGGCATCACAAGAAAGTGTGTGTTTGTATAGGGCATTGTTGTTGTGGGTTTCTATGGCATAAAGGTGTTCATAAATTCTTTTATGTAGAGACCTTTCTGTTTTACCCACATAAAACCTGTCACAGCCCTGACAAGCACAAACATATACTAAACCTATACTGTCACAGTTTCCCCCCACTAAATTAACTGTCCAAAGGGGATTACCTATCAAGATGTCTGTTGCATTCAAAAGAAAGGAACAATATTTACAGGAACCACAGCTCCTTGTTCCCTTAGTGACAGTGTGAGTAGTAAATGGGTGTTCAAATAGGAACTTCAAATTATGACCTACCTTGTGAGCAAAAAGTGGCTTATTGGCCAATTTACTATACAATTCACTGTTGCATTCCATTATCACCCAATTTTTTGTCAAAATGTCTCTAACTTACTGGCCAAAGGAACCAAAATAAGTGACCATAGAATGAGAACAATTTTGATTATTTGTTCATGCCCCTTTGTTATTAACAAAACCTTGTACAAGCAAGGGAACAAACCTTGCACCCCAACCTTCTAGGACTTCCATACCAACCTCCTGTACTGATTTTTCAGGGTAGCCCCTAGCCACAAACATATTTATAAAGTTACCAAGCTCAAAAAGAGTGTAGAACACATTCTAGCACCTCTGATCATCTGACCCCATACGATGTTCCTCCTCACAACGTGTGGATGATTACTATCATAAACCAAAAACTGTTGGAATAGGTTGGCTTATGAAGCACTTTAGAGGTAAACTTGCACTGACTGATGTCTCTAGTAATGGTCACATCAAGGTAATCTATGACGTCAATACAAAAATTGTGGGTGAACTTAAAATAACCACAAATGCTGTTAATGTAGTGAGTGAAATTGTCTATAACTGACCTCTCACCCTTCCAGAGGACAAATATGTCATCCAAATAACACAAATATGTCAGCCATTCAGAAACAAAATCTGAATCACAAATGTATCTCTTTTCCCATGATACCATCTCTAAATTAGCATACATGGGAGCACAGCTCGAAGCCATCATAACCCCCTTCGATTGATTAAAAAAACTCATTTTCAAAACAAATGTAATTATTATAAAGAATAATCTCCATAACATCCATGACAAAATTTATAAGACCCCCATTAAGTGTCATGTATTCCAAAAGGGCTGCTGAAAAAAGTTCCAGCCCAATATTATGTGGAATGGAACTAAATTAGTCAACCACATCTATGGTGGAAAACCCTGTTTGTTGTTTCACCAAAAAATTCCTGCCTAATCCTTGATAAAAAATCCTATGAATCAGTTAAAACATTGGTAATAGGATGAAGTGTGTCCTTAAGTTAACGATCTACAAATACTCCTAGTGAGTAAGTAGAACTCTTGTGTGCAGCTACTATAAGTCGATAAGGGGGATGGTACACATTCATGTGTACCTTTGGGATACCAAATATTGTGGGAATAAAATGATGATTATTGTATAAAAAGTTGTAAAGCCCTTCACAGATAACCCCTTGACCTTCCAGACATGAAAAAATAGAAACTGGATGTAATTAATTATTTATTTATTGGTTTGTTTAAGTGTGTTTGCGTGGCACAGCATGGTGCTCAGCACTGCTAACAGGTAGCTCAGTGGTATATGTGAAGGTAGACCAGATTTCTTAATATCAATATAGCTTAATAGGTAGAGTTATGGCTGTATGTGTAGTAGGTCCAGGGTTCACACACATGGAAGTCAAAAGTTGTCTGTATTTTTGTTGCATACATCATGGACAAGATTTTAAAACATGGTTCTTCTGTGCTCTGTTCAGCCATGCTCAAACCTGCTATGCTCCGCATAAACATGTTTATGGGCTGCCCATGTCTGCTTGGTGCTCAGCTTCACTAAATCCACAATTGTGCATGTCTGCATGCTGCTCACTTCTACTTGGCTGGTTTGCATGCTGCTAAGCAATACAGCACGTTTTTATGTTCAGTGATGTGTAAGGGTGGGAAAACATCCTATATAAAGTGCAGTAGATGGAAATTCTGCAGAATCCATTGGAGTTCTGTTATCTGTTGATATGGATGGTGGTGTTGGAGAAGGTGTGTGCTTTCAGGCACAGCAGTGAGGCATTCAGGAGTTCAGAGTTATTGTTGGGCTCCTTGTGAACAGCCATGATGATAGACTGCTGCAGAGCAGTTTTAAGGGCTCGAAGTGTATGGTGGAGGCCTTCAACCAGCTGGCCAGAGAACTCACCAGTGTTATTGATATCCCCCAAATAGGTGACCAGTGTCATCACCACCATCATGACCTGAAAAGATGAAAGAAGGGAACCTTGGACACCTGGGTCCAAGAATCAAGAGCAGAGAATGCCCCACAAGTATGCAAGTACTTTTTCCTCTGTTTTACCAATATTTAATCTAAATATCTGCAAAACTGGTATGCATAATGGTGTGCTTCTCTCCCAACACCTGCAGCTGAGAGGGCTTGTAATGCCGAGTCTCATGTTGGGTGCCTGGCAAGTTGCACCATGAGTGTGTTTAGTATGGATGCATTATGCCAACTGTAGTGCAATAAGCAAGAAAGAGTAAATCATTAACTGCAATAAAATATATGCAATGAAGTCTGTAGTGCAATAAATCTGAAATTAGAGCTGTAGTGCAATAAATGAAAAATAACAACTGTAGTTCAATATAAACAAGTAACAATACCAGTAACAGCAAGGAAAATGGTGAACATCAGAATTGTGTTGTCATAACCATTGCAATAGAGCTGCATGGTAAGGTTGCTGCAGTCAAGTATAACACTGTAATATATGTAGAATGCAAATCTAATGGCTGCAAACAGTATTGCTTAACTCGTTGTTCTGTTCAAGGCTTTCTTTATACCAATACTGGCCACATAATGCTCTTTCTTCCACAGACATCAGGTAATAAAGGTATAAGGGTGAGGTAGCCCACTCCATGGCCAGATATTGTACGCATGGACTTCACAGATATTGCAAACCAGTAACAGTAATATGTGTTCACCTGTATTGTTGAAAGTGAAATAAAGCTGTAGTAATATATGCAGTATGGTTGTATAGCATGCATGTGTGTTCTATTGGCACTGCAGTCTAGTAAAATACTGTAACAGTACTAGAATGCTAGAGCAAAGTCCTGTCACTTGTATTGCACAATTCATAGTATGTTTCCAGGTGGTCTCCCGGCAAGCATCAGTTAGTTAGTAGTGCCTCAGTAGCTCAGTCTGTTAAATTCCTTGTACACTGTACATTTTGCCACATGCAGTCCTGGGTTTAAATCCAATGCAATTTAGCACTACATTTTCAGTATCAGTCATGTAATGATTACAATTTCTCTCTCCCCAAGAACTCAAAAATGTGATGGGTGGCTTAGCCCATATTATGTGCAGATACCGTGTTTAGATCTGACATAATTTTGCACTCAATAGCAAGAATGTGTGCATCAGCATTGTTGATTCAGAAGTAAAACTGTGTAATCCCACTATGGCTGTATCACTTGCTTGTCCAAACTATGCTGCTGCAGTCAATTATTAAAGTATTTGCAGATGTCCCCTGCAGTCACAGCTAGTGGGTTCCACTCTCATCCCTGCCAACTAAGCCATGATGGCTGTCTAGTGTAATCACCATACACAAACATGCCTCTCAAGTGTCACGACTTCTTGCAATGTAATTAGAAATGACTAGTCCGTCTGTCATGTTTACCAGATAAATTATTACCTGGAATGCAATGTATTACCAAATCTGTTTACAGAACACCCTGGTAGTTATATAAGCCCACATTATGTGAAACTATTCTGAGTAGTTCTGTACCTGCATTTGTTAGTACATGCCCCTTATTGTCTCACACTGTCAGCTTAAGAGGTATGCA
Source organism: Protopterus annectens (assembly GCF_019279795.1). Taxonomy (NCBI): domain Eukaryota; kingdom Metazoa; phylum Chordata; order Ceratodontiformes; family Protopteridae; genus Protopterus; species Protopterus annectens. The sequence continues at coordinate 1,720,412,596 of NC_056733.1, read as the reverse complement.
TGTGCTACAATGGCTATAAGAGAATTGTAGTCACTGTAATCACAAGTGTCAGTAAACACCTGTAGAAGTATGTATGACCAGTGTTGTCAGGGATATCATCTGTCATCTCACTAATGGAATGTTTTTCTCTCTCTCCCCACCCCTTATCTTAATTTATTCATTATTCTAATGTGTTATTATGCTCTAATACTAACATATTTTGTTTAACTATATTTTGGAAAATGTGGTTGATTATTGTTATGTTCTATTATGATTCGATATTAGCATATTTTATTAAACTAAGTATATTTTGGAAATGTGGTTGATTATTATGTTTTATTATGATTTCATATTAATATACTTTATTAAGCTAACTATATTTTGGAAAATGTGGTTGATTATTATGTTTTATTATCATTCAATATTAACATATTTTGTTAAACTAACTGTTTTGTTGGCTGTATGGTTTACTTTTCACTGGCATGCTGTTGCCATACTGACTGTTATGTTACATTATGTTGTGTTGCACATAATATACATTAATATGTATTTGGATTAATAAACATAATGCTCCATTCTGTTAATACTAACATTGGTTTGTTTGTCACTAACCATAACATATTGCTTTACCTCATGTACCACAAAACTTCAAGGTGGACCACTGATCCCCCTACATTGCCTCAACCAGCTGTGGCACTGCTGGGACCCCTCTGGCATTGGGAACTACCACCTCAGGGGATGGGGCCCAGTCCCCCTCTGGGAACGGTGGCAGAGGGAGAGTGGTCAGCCGGGATGAGCTACCTGTCATGGTGTGGAAGATAGTCCACCGTGACTATGACCAATGTTTGCACCAGATTCAGGGCATGCTGGTTAAGGTAGTGGGGTAGCATCACCCTGGTGCCCAGCCTCCAGCATAGCCACCCTTGGGGCTGTCAAGGAAAAGTGCTAACAGTCCCATGGGTGGGGATGTGACTCGTGCTGCTGCCGTCTGGAGGCACATGGGACTTGAATTCCACAACACCCTTCCAGTCAGAGGTGTTCACCCCCCCTTATGTGTCACACACTGCCCCTGTCTGCTGTCTTGTCTGTTTGCAAATACATCCTCACTTACCCAAATTATGTCCCCCACATGTACCTATGTCCCTTCCCCAACATTCCACTCTCACCTTAACAAAAATGGGCATGTCTCATACATAGCTCTTTCCATTTTGCACATGCACACATAATTTGATCCAATTGGCTTGATAATGCTCACCCCTTTCTCTGGGGTGTGAGAATCCAAATTCATGTACAAATCTGTCAAAGTGCACAGATGTTGCTTTACAAGAAATGGATAGCTATGGGTCTTTTCTACACCCTTCCTGCACAACCCTCCCTGCCTTTCAATATGTTTTTCCCTCTGCTTGCCCTCATTTCATCACTTTTATATATCTCCTCTTTTGTTTTCTTTATATTTTTCTAGACTGGAGCTGCATGGCATGCGGCATCTTGCAGCTTTGCTTTGCTCAGCTAAATGCAGCTATAATGAGTATATGTGTCTTTAACATTGTAAGTCACATGTACAAAATAAACACCTTTGCCATGTTTTGAACCCAAGCTCATCATACCTGTAGCACACTGCATTAACCTGCAATGCCACTCAACTCTTAACTATAACAGGTGGTTTAAACAAAATGTAGTAATTGCCAATTACAGTCATTAGGCATGTTTTAGCAGAGCTGCACGCCACACCACATGGTGCAATCTGGAATAAGCAGTAATGGAAAAAAAATGGGTGTGCACCTTGGATTCTGGTGCAATACTACACTACTAGACAGCCAAACACAAGATAATGGATGTAACAGAGGTCTGTGATAGGAGGTAAATGTGTCCTTTTATCAGCAACATGTAGAAAGTCACCTACTAAAGCATTCATGGCAAAATACATATTCAGCTGGGACTCTGGTGCAGAAATACATCCATATTAAGCCATGCACATACTGGTGGATGTAATAAATGTTTTTCACACCCTGTATGTGTGCACATATATCTTGCAAGTACACCTACTGTCACAGCGACTCAGTAACTCTGTCTGTTACATGACTTACATACAGTGAATTTTGCCATACACAGTCCTGGGTTCAAACCCAGTGTTGTGCTGCATTTCAATTACATTATTGTGAATATAACAATTAATGGATTACTAATACACTTTTTATCCACACAGAGCATTGGAAATAAAATAGCCAATTTTCAATGCATGAAGTCACAGGCCTGCAGTTAGGGACACACTTTGCATATCCATATAGCAGTACAATATATCACTTAGTACTCTGTTATTGACACAGTTGCCTAACATCCGTACCTTAAACACATGTCTTAACTGGAATGTAAAGGGTACCCTCACCCTGATACTGACTCTACAACAGGGCTGACCCAGCTGACACAGATACACCTACATCTTGTTGTCCAGCAAAGTGTCTACACTCTCTGCCAATGTCTACTACCTGCAGCAGCAGATGCAGCCTGTGGTACAAACAGCTCTATGTAAAGGTTTCTGCTACAGACCTACCCTCTGTGATTATGCAGTATCCTCACTCTAGTAGTGTCCCTCTCAACAGCTAAGAAAGCAGCCAAGCACTACATAAAGGCCTTATATATTGCACAGTGCTTGCATGTCATTGGCTAATGATAGTGCAATTCAGCTGCTTTAGCAGCAATTACCATTTCAGAACCACAGATAGGTGTAGAGGTAATCACCTGCTGATAGGAAGCATGTTTAAAAGGCAGGCACCTGGCTATGGGGAATCATTCTGTATGAGACTTTACTCACACAGAGCACACATTTATAAATCTTTCACAGACACACAGTTCAACAGAAGAGTACTGCACTCTACCAGGTATCTAACTGTTTTTTGTGTACAACAGGATTCAAATGGGAGAATAGAGGTATGGGGAAAAGGGATTACAGCAGTAAGCCATTCATAGACCTGTGGTAATGACATGTCATTGATACCCTGCTGACTGACACCTACAGGGAATGTACAGTACATCAGGTGGCATTGTCTTTTGTCACTGTGGCACATTGGTGTTGTCGGACTGTCCCTATATAGTGGTTGTTATAGCACACTAGTATTTGTCTAGCACTGCTTCTATGACATATTATTGTGTGGTTGGCCTTAAGGGACATACCACAGTGGACTGGAGTGTTGGGAGTATGATCATACAGCAGAAGCTGTCATGGCACAGAGGGAATACTTCAGTAATTGTACCATCTTGGTTGTATCCACAAATGTAGTATGTTGTCACACTGTGGGTTTTGCCATGTGTGACAAAGCAGTGGATGGTGCCAGCCATTTTCCCTTGCTGTATCTGTACATAGTGGACGTCCATGTACCTGATTCTGTAATATGTTCCCGTTGTGTTGTCTTTCAGGAAAAATGTACCACAGATACACCCACCATTCTTGGATGCAGAGAATGAAATAATCTTGCAAGGACTAAAGCTGTATCATGACATCCTGTTATGCAGGGGGGACATAATAGGGAACAGCAAGTTGCATTGTGGTCAGACGTTGTCAGTGATGTTAATGCCTTGGACCAGTAGACCAGGACATTTGAACAGGTTTGACACTAGGCAACCAATATGATAAATCCTGCACTTCAATGGGCAGTGGATATAGCCAGGGATCGTTTTGTTACCAGTGGAGTGCCTGCAGCAGAACAACTCTCATCTACTGAGGAATTCTTGGTGTACCTAGGCACATGCAACAGCTCCCAGGCATCCATCACACTGTGCATCATGGAGGTGGGTGCCACATTTATAACAGCTGAGGAGCGTGCAGGTAAGCTTACTGTGATCAGCATTGTAATACTGTAGCAGTCAGTGTGTCAGGCTGTAGATACATTTGTATGGGGTCAGGAATTTGTTCTTTGAGGGGGTGTAACTTCAGGTATACACTCATACACAGATTGTGACCAATACAACAAGTAGCACAGTAGCTAAGGTAGGTCTGATATATATGGGTGTGTTACCTTGTTGTGTTGCAACATGCAGTGATACTGACATTACCCCACCATCAACTTTTCACAGGTCCATCAAGTATTGCCGAAGGCCATGGTATTGCTCCTGGTAAGTATGACACTTGTTTTGTTAAGGAACAATTATAGTCTAGTATGATTATAGGCCAGACTAGTGCCCTATGTACATGTAATTATGTATGTAGATATCATAGGATATTTTAAATGCCAGTCTGGAAGAGGTACCTAAGGTTTTGAGAGGAGGTAGTCACAGGAGTGTAGTTCAATAAACAGATATACTTTGACAGTTACAGGTAAGAACAGATAAGGCTCCTGGTTTAAATAAGGCAAGGAACCTAAAATGCCTTTTAAAAAGCAACAGGTTAAAGGCAAATACATTAGGAAGTTGAATGTGTATTTCCATATAAATGTGAAGAGACTTGTACTGGGTTTTATGTGTTGTTTTTTCAATTATAGTGTCATACTGAGTAAGTAAAAGGTAAATATTACTGTTCATGTTTGACTTTATTTACTACAGGTGATGGTTATTAAGGTCCTGGGCGGCCATGGTGGTGCAGCGGTTAGCATTGCTGCCTCACAGCAAGAGGTTCTCTGGCTCGATTCTCAGCTGGGGTGCCTTCTGTGCGGAGTCTGCATGTTCTCCCTGTGGTCGTGTGGGTTTCCTCCAGGTGCTCCGGTTTCCTCCCACATCCCAAAAACATGCAGTAGGTGGATTGTACACTCTAAATTGGCCCTAGGTGTGCGTGTGTGCATGTGTGTGCCTTCTGTGAAAGGTTGGGTGCCGGGCTGGCAACTCGACACAGTAAAACTCCACTGCCAATCATGAGTGGGCAAATGATCCGCTGTGGTGACCCCTAACCGGGAAAAGCAGGAAGAAGATGGTTATAAAGGTCCTAAGTTGAATTTGAATTGTGTTCCGAGGTAGTGCTTTGTGGATGAAGGCAGAGAAGAATTCCTCGTTGTTATAAGTTTTGGATGCTTTTCATACACAATAGTGGAGGTATTAATGTACTGCTTTTTTCATTCCTATTGCAGGTGACCGTGGGGGTTGGAGCCTGTACCCTACACAGCCTGATGTCAGTGCCTCCTCAGACACTGATGATGATGGTGGCCACAATGAGGCACAGGTGGGGGTGTTGGGGGCTGAATCTGTCCCAGAGGTAGGCATCACTCTTCTGCACCCATTGTCAATGCACACAGTCTGTATGCCCACACATACACCATCCCTGGAGGCCACAGATATTGGACAGTCAAAGGGTAGAGACATTGAACAGGAAAGTATGGCAACTATGGCACCAGTGAGTGTTGACACTGGCCATAGCCAGAGACCTAGTGAGGTTCCACACTAGTGGATTGACAGGGATGCTTGTAGGAGGCCTGCTATCTGTCCACCACCTGTTGCAGATGTCACATCATGGGTCACCCATAGCATGTTTCTGGCAATCATGGAGGCACAGGCACATTTTGAACAGAACACCAGGCGTATGCTTAAGGTTTTGGATGTTGCACAGTCTGACAACTGTGACAACCTCCAATGCACTGCGGACACCCTGGATCACTTGAGTGATGCAGTTCCAGATGGTGGGCTAAGACAGTATCTTTCTTGGACTGCACATTGTCTGTGCTGGAATGTGTGATTGGATTTGAGCATCAGTCCCATGGACATAGGTCAGCAACACCATCTGCTGAGAGTCCATGTGGCCATGCACATTCACACTCCCATAGTGGCAATACATCCAGCACTACAGATGAGAGTGTGCTGTCAACACCATGACATAGCACAACATGGGCTCTTGATCCTTGGTGGTCCCATGGGGGACACAGCCCCAGTAGACAGCAGTCACCATCAGGCACTAGCACCACTTCTGACCTTGGGCATGGAGGTGGCATTGCAAGTCCTGGCAGATCCTGTTCCCCTGTTCAGGGCCAAAGATGGTGAACTGTCAATGCTACCATGTATGGTAAACAGCTGTCCAACATACGCATGTGTAGGGCTAGCACTGAGCTTGACTGTGTACATGCACACACTCACACACCACTGTCAAGTGCAGGTCACCATAACATGTTGTAAAATGCTCTAAATGACTCAAGCAAACACATGGCTACATTGAGGCTAGCACCACTTCCAATCAGTGCATGTAGGACACGCCAAAGCACACATGTAGTGCAAGATGGCTGTATGTAGGTGTGCACATTTACCTATGTAATGGTACATACTACAGATCAAAGTACATGGTGCATGCAGCACACCTCATGTCTGCTAGTACTATCATTTTAGGACATATAATGTTTGATGACATATGCAGGCCTTGTTGTGATCAGTCCTTTGGGGGGCCAGATCACCCACTACAAATAAAAGACTGCAAAACCCTACATATGTCTAGGCTACCAAGATTATGACATACAGATATATATACATACACCAAGTGGGGTGAAGTGGAAGAGAACCCTACCTATCTAGTCCTATAAGCTATAGATCAGGGTACTTATTGCATGCATCACAGCTTGCATCTGATGGTGCAGTGTCAGCTGGTAGTCTTAAGGTGGCTGACATCATCACACCTTGTAGTAGAGAACAGTGTGGAATCTAGCAACAAGTTACAGGGCCAACAAGTATATAACCATTGCAAGTGGATAGCCCATGAGGGCATGTCCATTCATTTGCAGGGAGATATGCATGCACACTCCGACACAGTCATGCATCAAGTGGGCCGGAGTGAGATGAGAACACTATAACTCACAGCACTTATTACATGCAACACAGCTTAAATCTGATGTCATACTGTCAGCTGTAGTCTTAAGGTAGCTGACATCCTCAGGCCTTGTAGAAGAGGGCAGTGTGGAATCTAGCAGCAAGTTACAGGGCCAAAAAGTGTATAACCATCGCAGGCAGATACCCCATGATGGCTTATCCATTTATTTGCAGGTGGATACAGAAACACACACACTCTGATACAGTCATGCACCAAGTTGGCTGGAGTGAGATTAGAACTCCTAACTATTTAGTATTATACTCTATAGATCACAGTACTTATCACAAGTGCCACAAGTTAAGTCTCTTATGTGTGTGATTGCTGACACAGTACTTGTGCATTACACAAACTAGGCCTGTGTTGACCAGCATCTTTGGCTAGCAGTGTGATATTGCTTCATACTGTTATCTGCAGCTAGATTCCTAGCAGTGGGATAACTGTAATTATCCTAGCTATGTGTGTAGAGTTACCATTATGGCCACATGTGGCTGCTTGCAGTTACACAGGCATATCTGTGGGCAGGGACAAGTTGCCCTGTCCATACATGCATTGACAACATTATACATTACAGTATCTGCTCACCTGTGGCTGTCTACATGGTGACATCCAGCAGGCACAGGGGTCTGTGGGTAAGTGGACCTTGTACTGTTTCATCCTTAGCTTGGATCATTTGAGCAACTGTATGGTTGTGTGATAGTGGATATTTACTTACCATTATTAGAGTATGTTGGACAATACAGACATCCACACATATATTTCTGTATTTAACAGAGATGTATATATAACTGTAGCTGTGTGTGTATATGATATGTAAATGTGTTATGTAGATATATGGTGGGGGTTGTATGTATCATTTTATATATAGCTATATATACAGTATATCAGTAGATATCTGTTTGTCACTACATAGCAATAGCTATACTATATATGAGACAGAAAGATAGTGACAGATGGATATGCATACGTATATCTGTCTGTATAGGCATTTATACATAACAGGTCATTTTGATGAAGGGGCAGAAGGATTGCACTCATTTTAACTAAGTGTATGGGCATGCCCAGTGGGACTGTCAATATAATAAGGTGACTCCAGTCCACACCTACCTGTACTCCAGTCTGGGATTTTGTATGTTACAGACATTAACATCCTCCCCTGTTTCTGCAATACTGCACTTCACTCAAACTGTCTACAGCAGTCCCCAGCTGTGTGCTGTACTTAATCTGTGATTGTGGTTAGTAATGTTACACCACCAACAGACTAACAGTCTGCATACCTCTCAACTGCCTGATATCCAGTGACTGTCCAGAGTTTTGCCTCATATGTTTGGTCTGTTCCTCATACGTTTATGGTCTTATGGTGAAGTATTGAATATTGATGTCACTACATTATACTGCTTACAGACAAACATTTGTGTTTCAGACATTATACCCTTCAAAATATAAGTAATAATGCAACACCTTTACTTCCAGTGACTTTCTAGTTTATGTGGACAATATCTGAAATCTGACCCTATGTTTGGCCCTTTGTCTCCCCAAGCTTAATGGCTTTGTCTAGAGTTCTTGCAGTAAGAGGTATGACAGTGTGTGAAAACTCCAGCCTAGTACTACCCCACATGCAAAAGATGTGAGCAATTCCAGATTAGACTCTAGATTAGAACCATCAACAACATCACCCATACTACCTTCCCTAGTCCACTGAGCCACTTAGGTCACCAGACAGTGAGGAGTCATTCATCACACTATCAACAGCATAAATATGCACATTGTTATCTTGCATGAGGACAGATATACAATGCTATGAGCAATGTCTATGTTACAGCCCCGAGATTGCCTGGTCCACTGATATACCATAGGTGATTTTCTGTTAAAGCAGTTGTATGGGTAAACTGCTGCGTTGTGGGTGGAGGAACAATGGTACATGATCTGCTGGGATATACCATGTGAGCCCATTCCATTACAGCCGAGTGATGCCTCCAGGTGCATCTGCAGTTACCGCCTACTGCTCCTCTAGGCGTCAAATATTGCTTGTTCATATTTGCATTAATAATTCCAAAACCATGCCCTATACGAGGTATCAGAATATTTTATCTTGAAGCATACATGATGGCAAACACAATTGTATTGATATTTGACCTATGTCAATGAGTATTTGTTAGAATTATAAGGTGATAACTTTATTTTTTAAAGACTCAAGCCACGCCCACTAGGAGTTAAAGGTACACAATCAAAAGAGCTGTACTGGAGGGAATAAGTTAACATCTCCCTTGACTGATGTAGTGAATATTCCAAACATGAGGCCTATTGACTATTAATGAACACATACTATTAGACTGGATATCTGTAGTCCCATGTGGATGTTATATCTATCCAAATAGCCCACTATATTTTCTTGCATAACAGCAGCAGATCCATACATATGCTATATTATAGTAATCCTTACAGTTAGTGTGTAGCTTAGAGACTTACCTTGGGAATGCAGCAGTTGAGAGACCTGTAGTTAAGGGCTGACTCTGTGTGATGTAAGCAGTACACAACCAACACATGGATAGGTGAAGGCTATTTTAATATATATATATATATATATATATATATATATATATATATATATATATATATATATATATATATATATATGAGTAGGAGTAAGGTGTCAGTCCTTAGGGACTAGGTTGTCAGTGAATGTGCTTTGTGTTGTCCTTAGCCAATACCAGGGAGTACTGTGCACACCTACGTCTGCCTACAGGGACATAATCAGGGGGGTCCTCCTCTGATTTTTCTTTTGAGTGTGGCTGTGGTGACCTAGGCACTGGTTGGGGGCTGTGTATCCCTTCCCTCTGCTGATCTTGCTGTAGCTGTTTCTGCAGGATCATATTGTGTAACATGGCACATAATGAGAACATATGTGCACAAGTGGCTGGAGAGTACTGCAGGGCTCCACCAGATATATTGAGGCACTGGAACTGTGACTTCAGCAGCCCAAACACACTCTCTATGATGTTCCTAGTTTGTGTGTGTGCCTCATTATGGCATTCTTTGGTAGGTGTGTGTGCATTTCTGAAGGGTGTCATCATTCATGGTTCCAGGTCGTAGCCAGCATCCCCTAGTAAATGTCCATTTGGGATGTCTCCCCAGCAAACATCTGGTACAGTTGTGATGCATGCAAGATATGGGAGCCGTGATAACTGTCAGGGCTGCCAGCACACACATTCATGATAATGCCCTAGCACATGACCTGGCAGTTGATGGAATGGTACCGCTTGAGGTTGGCATAGATTCTACCCTCCCCACCAGGTGGTGCCTTGATGTGTACATGAGTGCAGTCTATGGCACCCAGTACCTTAGGGTAGTGTGCTACATCTTAGAAGTGTTGCATAATGCTGGCCCTTGCCTCGGGGATGAAGGGAAAATAAATGTGCTCACTGGCATGTGGTAGCATGGCATCCAGTTACTGGTGGAGTACTCTGGATGCTGATGACTGTGAGACTCCCATTATGACCCCACTTAGTCTATAGAAGGTACCTGTGGCTATTATCCTAAGGGCTACACATACCTTTGTTAACACTTGTTCCACTCTGTAGGCACTGGGTCTGAGTTGAAGTCAGCAGAGCTCAGTGAGTTCTTGTAGGATGTCCCTGTCCACACTGTAGAGCTCTACAATCTCCAGCTCATGTAGCACCTGTAAGGTTACTCTGGGGCTGAACATTCTTCTCCTTCTCAGTCTATACCTATAGTCAGCAGTAGCAGCACTGATCTCACCATCTAGCATTTATTCAGTTATAATTCCCAAGTCTGTACTTTAATGGTGCAGAGTCTGGGTGAAAAATCAGAATGTATGGTGTGTGTATACTTTATAGTACTCTACAGTAGGTGTGGACTGTGTGATTGACTACCTATGATGCATTCCACCTGCCAAATACATCATTATGAATATCTAATGGCCCTAGTTTAAGTGAAACAGGGTTAATCAGTAATTAATATATCATTGGCTTTTACATACACTCACCACAGCATTGTGTCACACAAACACTTGGAAACAAATGCTGTGTAGATAAACAAAGCTCGGCAGTCACTGTTCACATACCCCTAAAAGGTCACACTCAGCACGGTGGCACGCCATGCAAACATGCAGAAACACATGCCCCAAAGGTAAATAAAGCTTAGCAGCCAGTCTACACCCCCCCCCCACTGGGCACAGTCATATGTTACGCAAACAGGCATAGCTGAGCTCCAATGAGCTTACAAGTCCTCAGACACAAAACCTCTTGATGTTAGCTACCTCTTCTGTGAACAGCAACATGGTTCTGTGCCTACACGGAAAGGGTATGCTGACACAGATACCCATTTGTGCTATTCGGTAACGCCACCTCATTTGCATAGGGATCCATCCACACAACCTGCAAACTACATGGTTCCACACCCTACCTCATTAGCAACACCACCATTCCGCCATTGCAGATATTCCACACAGGGTCCTATAATACATTTTTGTCATATACTATTAAATATGTTTTTTTTCACTCTTTTTTTTTTCATAAAAACATGTTTGTGCAGTGTGATGCATTGTGCAAAGATATCCAGATTATTAAAAAAATTCATTTAAATTATTTTCCTTACATTTTTGGACACATGGTGGATACTTTTTCTCATATCTCTATGTGTTATGTCATTTCTGTTCATATACCTGCATTTTCACAGCCCCTGTTGTCTGTCTGACATATTGTACACAGAATTTTTCCATGTACACTACAAACACTGACACAGGGTCTGCAGGGCTGCCTATCTGCTTGCTGGATCACTCTACTTGCCTCATTTGCATGAGATTCATCTCTTTATGAGGTAATTTGAATGCCAAGGAACTTCCTGTGTTGGGGTGCTCATGCACGCCACTCAGCAGTGCTTACTGGATCACACACCTGCTTACCTTCATAGGTTCACAGGTTCATAGGTTGGTACTAGGCTATCAGCCCTAGGGCCTATACAAGCCTAGCCATAACAATTCCCTGGCTATTTCTTCCCACAGTATTTACTTCCCTGGACCCCTGTCTAGCAGGGTGACTGATGTGATCCCCGGGATGAATTTCCTGTCTCTCATCCAATCATCAAGGTTCCTTTTGAAGAGGGCCAAAGAGGCGCTCTGCTTGACATGTATGGGCAGTCTATTCCAGAGTCCGGGGAGTCTCTGGGTCAGGAACCTATCCCTCCAGCATGTTTTTTTCATTGTGATGACAAGGTTTAGATCCCTGGAGTGTGTGTCTCTGAGGGATTGGGATTTCTTTAAGTGTAGCATGTCCAACAGCTCTGGGTTTGACATGGCCTTGTATGTTAAGCAGATATCGCTTCTGAGTAGACGATATGCAACAGAGTATAGGTGGAGTTGTTTTAGACGGTCAGAATAGGGCATCTGCTTTAGGCCTGTGATTCTTTTAGTGAGGTATTTCTTCGGCCTTCAAAGTTGTTGCAGATGTCTTGAGAGGTACATACCAAATGGGGCGTTGTATTCTATAATGGGTCTAATGAGGGATGAGTACAGTGGGACAATGACCTCCTTTTTTCTGGATGAAAAGCCCTTAGTGATGAGCTGTGCCACATAGAAGGATTTCCTGACTGTTGTGGCGATGTGGTTATCAAAGGTGGGACCACTGTCCACCTGTGTCCCTAAGTCTCTTATAACACTTTCGGTGTATAGTGTACTGCCACCTATGTGGTAATTCACAGGTACATATTTTTCCCAAAGGGGAAAACTATACATTTCTTGGTAGTGAGCTTGAGCCCATGGCTCTGGCACCATGCATCTGTTTCTGTAAGGCCCTTTTGTAGAATATCCACATCATTTGGGGATTCATTAATGGCTCCCAGTTTGCAGTCATCTGAAAACTTTGTTAGCCAGAGTCCCCTTAGTGTTGGCCTGTACTTCAGAGAAGTAGATGCCAAACAAGGGCAGTCCCAGGACTGAACCCTGATGTATTCCAGTTGTCACTTGTCTGGAGCTTGATTTGGAGTCGGCTACTTTTACAGTGTGGGTTCTGTCAGTAAGCCAGTTGGCAACCCATTGAGTGACATAGGGATTAATGCCCAGCTTAGTAAGTTTATCTATGATTCCAGAGCGGGGGATGGTGTTGATGGCCTTGGCAAAGTCCAGATAGGCTGTGTGGACCACCTTACCCTTGTCCATGGCTCTGGAGACTGATTTGAAGAAATATAAGGATCAGGAGACAAGATCTGCCCTTCATGAACACAAACTGTGTGGGGTCCAGTGTTTGAAGGTTGGCAATGTCTTTGTTTATAAGTTCCATGATAATATGTTCCATGGCCTTCCAGATCAGGCTCGTCAGACTGATGGGGTGGTAATTCCTGGGATCCAAGGTGGATACCCCCTTGTGGAGTGGGATAACTGTAGCTGTGTGCCACTCAGTGGGCATGAAGCCTGAGGTGAGGCTATGATTAAACATGATGCTTAGGTGATGTGCCAGTTCATTTTGTAGTTCATGTAGTACACAGCCTGGGATGTCGTCTGGTCCCATGGATGCTGTATTCTTCGCTTTGGCGAGTGCATCTTTTTACCTGTGTGGTCATTATTACTGGAATTTGGGAATTTTTCAGTATTGAGATGGGGACTTTAGGGGGTGAGAGGGGGGTGAAGTTTGCACTGAATCGATCTGCCAGGATATTGGCAATATCCTTGGGATCAGTATATTTAATGCCATTCTGTTGTAGCTCAGAGAAGATCTGAGCATTGCCATTTAGATTCTTGAAATAGCTTTTCCTTGTGTTTGTCTTTGGAATCTTTGGCAATTTTATTTTTGTAACTAGCTTTGGAGGATTTTATGAGGGATCTCAGCTTCTTACTGAGGCTGGTAAGGGAGTTTTTTGCATCCTGGGATTTTCCTCTTTTCTGCAAGTGTCTTCCTTTTATTATAAATTTTGTTTATGGCAAGGCACTACCTGATTGGCTTCCTTTTTTTGGAGGAGATCATCTCGGTTCTATTGGGAATCTCACGATTCATGCATAAGTGGATGTGTTCATACAGTGCCTTAGTGTGGGATTCAGCAGTCAAACTTGTCTGCATGGGTGTCGTGAAGTTTGTCACTTTTGATATGAGTAGCATGAAGTTGGCTTTGGAGAAGGTTTTACAAAGGGTGGGATGTGGATGTCAAGAGTCATAATCTTATGGTCAGACCTGACCAATGAGGGGGTGACCATAGGTGTAGAGCATCGATTTCCCATGTTGGTAATGACCAGGTCTAGGATACTGGAGCCCCATGTAAGCAGTGTACCACAATGCTACATAGTTAAAAAGACCATGTAGGTTTTATTAAATTCCCCCATAGTTAAACATAGGTAACATTGCATAATAAAAAAAAAAATGTGATACATTTTCCATTCCAGTGCAAGTTATGAAGTCAATGAAATGCAACTTTAGAGAATATAGTGCATACAATTTATGAAATCCAAAGCAGTCAAATACTGAAATACTTTTTTTATTAAATTTACCATTCCAGCAGATTCAGTATGTGCATACTTAAATACTGCCCCTAAGCAAAATTTCCTCTGCAAAACAGTTACAAATGTAAATATTCTTTATATGAATCCTTACATCACTGAACTGGTTACAGTGAGCAGTAAGGCATAACTTTTATAAGTAACTTGTTCTGAAATAGAAAAAAATTCTGACAAGCATGGCACTGTTATGATTTTAACAAATGGCTACAGAATCCTTGTAATTTGTTGGATTCTGAAATGTTTTCTGCTACCTGCAATGTTATTGGCAATGTTGGTACTGTACAGGCAAGTATTAAATATTAAACTTCTGGAAAATAAGTTATTGAAGCTAATGGAATACAGCAGAATATTCACTTTTTTCAGAAGCTTCTTACTTTATTTAATAGATAAGAAATGGAATTAGTAGTGTTATTGCTTAAACACAATATGCATTATATTACATAACTGTTCACAGAAGTCAATGAATTAAGTAATTTTATTTCACAGGATCTTTTGTTTTCTATGTACAGATTTAAATATGATGGTATTTTTGATAATATAGCTAGACAAGTAGAAAAAATTAAAATTAGAAAACAGAAGAAATTTAGAAAGAGACGATAAGGAATGCCAGGAGAATGTTGCATACCAACATTCTAATAGTAAATCTGGTGTTATGTTTTCCAGTAACAATAAAAACAGAGATACTTTGAACCCCTCCCCAGTTAATTCTGGAGTCCATAATGATCCAGTTGTGAGTGAGAATTTTAGAACTGTTAGAAACTGATTCAATGATTATCACCCTGACCCGTTAAAGTCCCCCCAGAGATCAGAACATTTAGATGACAGGGAGAATTGTATGGGGGTATCTCCAGTTCACTGACAGCTTCCCCCAGAGATTCAAAACCCCATTCAACCACTTTTGGAGTCAATGAGATGGGGGAGGGGGAAGCAGTACTCCATACTCAGATAATTCCTATTCAGAATGGTGAGATTATTTTATCAGAGAATGCTGTTAATTTACTAATTTAGCAGAATTTTTAGATTTTTAATTATAGTTTGCTAAATACTGATATAAAGAGTTTACTTTTATTCCCAAGAAATGAATTAATTTAGTGGATGTTTTAAATGAATTAAAAAAATTTAATAGGAAGCTGTACCTGGCCATACTTTTTGAAGGTAAATTTAATTCATGACCTAATATTTTTAGGAAAAAAAGTACTTAAAATCCTCTATCCCACCCATTGGTTTCAGCATTTGAGAAGGCATGCAAATTAGATATTCACATATATTTTTCAACTCATTGTTTTAAGTATATTGGCAACTTGAACAGGTATGACAAACTATTTCTACATACTGATATTTATAACAAAGGATATTAGAGTTATGAAACCAGATAAGGATAGAGGTGCAGTTATGTTTGATTCTCTTGACAATATAGGATGTATACTTGACATATTGCAGAATAATAGCAGTTATTGTTTGGTAACCCAGAATGAAATAAATGTTACTTACAGAAAAATTGATTTAATTTTGGAAGACTGTTATTTACAGGGGATTATATCTAAGCAGTTGTTTGATTTTCTTACTAAAAATCCCCTTATATTCCCTCGATTTTTTGTATACTGAAGGTACATAAGAACCTTGAAAATCCTCTTTTAAGACCATTTGTTTCTGCTCAAAATTCCAGGAGATAGGGGTCTATATAGATAGATTATTGAAGTCTTTTCTTCAGCAAGCTGCACATATTCTTAAAGACTCCTGGGTTTTTTTTGTGATGTATTTCCTCAAATCTATGGATTGAAAATACTCATTGCCTCACTATTGATGTAGTGGATCTATTTACATGCATACCTAGAGATGAAGGTCTGAGCACATTTAACGATGTGCTAATTTTAATTAAATCTTTGAGTAGTGAAGAGATATCTTTTTTATTGAATATTATGGACTTGGTATTGTCTAATAATTTGAGAATTTGAGAAAATTAATTACCTGGACACAACTATTTTTAAGACTGATGGATGTTTTAAATCAGTGATTTATAGAAAACCCACCTTTTCTAACACAGACCTATACTTCACTAGCTGTCACCCTTTTTATTACAAGAAGAATTTAGAAAAATGGCAGTTTGTGAGAATTGCCCAGATGACCTCTCAAAAGAAAGATTTTTTTATAGAGGCTAACATTTTAAAGGAGATGTTTTTGAAAAGACACTAAACTCAGAAAATGGTTAGGACAATCAAAAATGAGGTCCTGAAAGGATGGGCCGACAGATATTGCCATTATTGGGCCATGGATTAGTAAAAAATTTGGTTGACAGAGGGGGGTAGGATAGAAACAAGTGTACATCAGTAGGATTTTGAGAGAGCCCTAGTCCTACCTTATAGTACAGGTAAGGACAAGGTTCAAAATGTGGTCAGTAAAAATTGGACAATATTTAAGCTAAATGATCATATTTATTATTTGTTAGGCAATTTTCCACACTTTGTATATAAAACTATAGTCAATATAAATAATTTATTGGAAAAATCAGTAAAAAAGAAAAAAGGTGTGGGTCATGTAATCAGCCGATATATATATATATATATATATATATATATATATATATATATATATATATATATTAGTATATTCTAAGTCTTAGTAATATTAGCAATAGCAAAGGACTAATTTATGTAGCAAGGTATGTTTCTTGCCAGGCTTTTAATATTGGAAAAACTGAAAGGTGTTTAAGTGAATATATGAACACTTTTTTGATATTCAAAAGGGGAATCTGTATAATGCTTTATATAAACATCCTCTTAGTTGTAACATCTTTAAGAAATTTAACTTTGCAATTATTGATATAATTCCTCACAACCCTAGGGGTGGGGCAAGGGAAACCAGGATTGAGTATAGGGAGTTATATTAACAGCTTAAAGTTTGTGCAACTACTCCACCTAGTCTAAATGATATGGTGTCCATTAATCCTGTTTTGAAATTTAGGGAAGTCAAGCTGTGACAAAATGATGGGTGTAGTTTTTTATTTACTTAAAGGGTATTTTTACATAATTTATACAGGTTTTCACATGTTTTGTTTATAATTTTCAAGCACATAAATCCTTTATGGGTTGAATTCATTTTTACTGAAATATTTTGTTTTTAAAAAAAAAACATTTTATATTTATGTAGTTATATGTATGCTTAATTTAAGATTAATAACACATATTGGGATTTGATAGTTTCATATTTGAGTTTTTAAGTAAGTAATTGACTCTTCCATGTAAAAAGGGGATATATTATTATTACATGTATGTATGTATATATATATATATATATATATATATATATATATATATATATATATATATACATAAATAAACATGTATTTATTAGATATATGTAGGTTTGTTTTAATACACTGCATTGTATTTTTTTCCTATTGAGCATGGTGTATTTTGCTATACCACAATAAAAATATATAAGAAATCAAGGGAATTGAGTTGTGGGTCCATAAGAAAACATTTATGCCATTTATTCAATAACTATTTGTCTTAAATTAATTAAAATCTTGTTGTGGTAGGGTTTTTTAATTATGTGATTAGTATGAGGGGGTTATAAATTTACTTAGTATGTTTATTCATGTAGTTCTGATAAAACCCAGGCTCTTTTCAGGGCCAAAAATACATTGTATAATGTCCAATGTGCTCAACTCATTTTTTCAGCATTAAAATATTGTGTATATAAGTTGCACATCCAAGTATCATTTAGTCGAGTCATTTCCTACTGGATTCCTTTGTGTTGGTTCTGGGTTTTTGACTATGGAATCCTCGGGCCATTGTTTTCTTCTTTTTGGTTTGCAGAAATTTTGGCCATTAGAATAGTTACACCACAACGAACAACTCAGATTTGCAAGAATTTAATACTGAGCCTGTGGACTTACCATTGAGTGGGACTTTTTAGATTCAGGTGAGTAGTAGCTGTCTGAACAAGAAAGGTGAGCTTATGAAACTCTTGGATTTATTTACTCCTCTCATACAATATATTCATTCATAATTGGAAGGTTTCTAGAATGGTGCAAATGCCAGAGAACAAATGGACTATCATAATTCCTCAGGTAAGACATGTTTTATGCCTTATTATACAATGACCCCCCATTAATATTCAAAAACGTGCATGATGATTGGTCAGCATGCATGGTGTAAATCAGAGTTATAGTAATGGAAAAAGGTCTGGTCGCCCGGACTTTTTCCATTACTATAACTTTTTTTTTACAGCAACAGAGAGCGCAAGATCTCCGTTGCTTCACACTGTCTTGCTATGTTAAATGAGTTTTTAACATAGCAAAACAGTTTTAACATAGTGAGACAGTTTGTAAAAAGCAACGGAGCTCTTGCTTTCTCCGTTGCTTTTTTCAAAACTATCTCGCTATGATAAATGGGTTTAACATAGTGAGACAGCTTTAAAAAAAGCAACAGAGATTCTCTGTTGCTTTTTTAAAGCTGTCTCGCTATGTTAAACCCATTTAACATAGCAAAACAGTTTGTAAAAAGCAACAGAGATCTTTCTTTCTCCATTGCTTTTGCCCACAGCTCTGATGTACTGTGTAGGCATATGCATGCACAGTACATCAGAACTGCCGCAGAATACCAGACAGCTGCGGAAGGGCAGCAAGGAGGCATTATACAATGCCAATATTTAAGAAAAGTATTTTTTTTCTTAAATAATGTAATTGTATAATAGCAATAACCCACTTCTGGGTGTGGGTAATGCTGGATTTATCTACGGTTGGCTTTGTTTGGCCACTCGGGCTTCGTCCTCATGACCAAACCACACCAACCATGGATAAATCCAGCATTTATAGACAGACAAGTAAAATATTAAAATTAGAAAATGAAATAAATTTGAAAGAGATGCTAAGTAATACTAGCAGAATGTTGCATACCAACTTTCTAATAGTAAATCAGGTGTTAAGTTTTCCAACGACGATACGAATAGTGATACTTTGAACCCCCCCCCCCCCCAGTATATGCTGGAGTCCATAATGATCCATTTGTGAGTGAGAATTTTAGAACTGTTTGTAATGGATTCAATGATTATCACCCTCACCCATTAGATCCCCCCTGAGGAGATTGAAAAGGTAGGGGACAGGAACAATCATATTGGAGTATCTTCAAATCACCAAAAGGTTTCCCCCAGAGGTTGCAAACATCATTCAACCACTTTCAGAATCAACAAGGTAGAGGAGGTGGAAGTAGTACCCCACTCCCAGATAAGACCTATTCAGAATGATGAGATTATTATATCTGAGAATGGTGGTAGTTTAGTGAGAATGCTGCCGGTGAGGGAACAAAATGGGCACCACAACCTTGTTTAACATTTTTGTTCGATTTAATACAGCTGAACTTCTTCAGAAACACACCCACATGCATCACTAGGTATAAATACCTAATGAAAAACATCACATGTAATTTATGACCAATCATGATGTATATTCAATTTTCTAATAAATGATTATAAAACAGTTTTTAAAAAAACTTAATTCAAAAAGTATATATATATGTATTGTATATATATATATATATATATATATATATATATATATATATATGTGTGTGTGTGTGTGTGTGTGTGTGTGTGTATTTTGTTGTCCAGATAAACAGTAGATGTTGAAGCCTCTATAAAAAAACATGTTAAAATCTCTGTGCTTGTAAAAAACATTTAATATTGATCATGTCATTTAAACCCGGAAGCTGGTCAGCATTTAACATAATTTGCCATATAGCTTCATGACATTCAAGATGTGTTTTAAAATCTCCACTAAAAAGTACATTGTTTACCCTCTCTAACACAAAAAAGGAAAACTTTATGAACACAGAGCACTCCAAAGAGTATCTGGCCAAAGCATTAGATATATCCTTTTTCATAATGGCCAATGTGTGTTCATAAATACGTTTATTTAATGTACGTATAGTTTTCCCAATATAAAAATGTTCACATGAAGTGCATTGAGCTAAATAAACTATGTTGGTTGTTTTACATGTGGTAGTTCACCAACTTATCACAATTTTAAGATTTTTAATTATAGTTAACTAAATATTGATATAAGCACTTTAACATTTTTAAGAAAGAGTTCACTTTTATTCCCATTAAACAAATTAATTTAGTGGATGTTGTAACTGGATTAAAATTTTTACTAAGAAGTTGAACCTGGCCATACTTTTTGAAGGTAAATCTTATTTAGGGCCTAATATTTTAGGAAGAAAAGTACTTACAATCATCCACTTAACCAATTGATTTCAGCATTTAAGAAGGCATGTGAATTACATATTTGCAGATATTTTTCAACTTATGGTATTATGTTTGCAACTTGAATGAGGATGAAAAATTACTTCTACTTACTCTTACAAATAATAAGGATATTAGAATTATGAAACCAGCTAAGGGTGGTGGTGTAGTTATTTTTGATTCTATTGAATATATAGGGAGTATGTTTGACATACTGCAGAATAGCAAGAGTTACTCGTTGGTATCCCAGAATGAAATAAATTTTGCTTACAGAAACATTTTTGTAAGATTGTTATCTACAGGGGATTATATCTAAACAGATATTTGATTTTCTTATAAAAAAACATTATATTCCATTAATATTTGGTATACCAAAGGTCCATAAAACCTTGAAAATCCTTTGTTAAGATTAATAGTTTCTGCCCAAAATTCCAAGACATATTCATTAGGGGTCTATAGAGCTACATTATTGAAGCCTTTTCTTCAGAAGGCTACATATATTCTTAAAGATTCCTGGGATGTTTTTTGTGAAGTATTTCCCAAGATTCATGGAATGAAAATATCCATTTCTTCACTATTGATGTAGTGGACTTGTTTACATGCATATCTAAAGATGAAGGTCTAAACATGTTTAACAATGTGTTCATTTTAATTAAATTGACAGGTGAAGAGATATTTTTATTTAATAGTATGGACTTGGTATTGTCTAATAATTTCATCTATTTTGAATAAGAAACATATAAGCAAGTCCAAAGTGTTGCAATTAGAGCATTGTATACCCTGATATTTGCCAATTTTGTTATGTGGGCCTGGGAAGTCAAACACTAGTTATCCTCTATTTTGTTCTTCCATTGCAAACTATATCTGAGGTTTTTGGATGAGATTGTCATTCTTTGGAATGGTCTAGTTGAATTGATTAATGATTTTATGGAGTTTATCAATGGATCTACTAGTTTTTTTTTTACATTTACTTATTGTTTTCATTTTGAGAAAATTAATTACAAGGACACAGCTGTTTGTAAGACTGTCAGAGGTTTTGAATCAGTGATTAATAGAAAACCCACCTTTTCTAACACCTACCTATACTTCATTAGTTGTCACCCTTTTCATTATAAAAATAATTCAGTAAAGTGGCAGTTTGAGAGAATTGCCCAGATGACGTCTAACAAAGATTTTTAAGAGTGGCTAACATTTTACAAGAGATGTTTTTGGAAAGAGATTTCCCCAGAAAATGGTTAGGTCCATCAGAAAGGAAGTCCTTAAAGGATGGGAAGACAACTGAGCCATGGGTTATTTAAAAAAATGGTTGAGAGTGGGGGTTAGATAGAAGCAAGTGTAAATGAAGAAGGGTTTGAGAGAGACCTTGTCCTGCCTTATAGTAAGGGTAAGGACAAGGGTCAGATTGTGGTCAGCAAAAATTGGACTACATTTAAGGCAAATGATTGCATTTACTATTTGTCTGACAATTCTTCACACTAAACTATAGTGAACATTTAGAATTTATTGGAAAAAGTCAGGAGAAAAAGAAAAGGTTTTTAGGACAAAAGTTGGTACTAGGAAACCTGGGTTATGGAATCAGTGTGAATATATTAGTGAAGAACTAGAAATTCAATTAGAAAATACTAATAAAACTAAGATAATTTCAGGGTTTGGGAATTGCAATACCAAAGGACTAGTTTATATATCAAGGTATGTCTCTTGTCCAGCTTTTTTTACTGGAAAAAATAAAAGGTGTTTAAGAAATATGAATACCTTTTTGATAGTTAAAAAGAGACACTACATAATTCTTTATATAAACATTCCCTTAGTTATAAGAACTTGAAGAAATTTAATTTTGCAGTTATTGATACATTTCCTCAAAACCTTAAGAGTGGGTCATGGGAGACCAGAATTGAATATAGGGAGTTATATTGGCAGCTTAAAGCTTGTACAAATACTTCCCTGATCAAAGCGGTATCATGTCCTTTAGTTCTGTTTTAAAACTTAAGATAGCCAAACTCTGATGCAGTGATGGGTGTAATTTTAATGTATTTATAGGGTATTTTTATACATATACAGATTTTCACATGTTTTGTTTATAATGTTCAAACACATAAATCCTTTACAGGTTGGAATTAACTTTTGTTGAAATGTTTTATGGTTTGCTTTTTTTAACATAAAGATCAACATTTTGTATTTACATACATATATATATATATATATATATATATATATATATATATATATATGTAAATATATATATGTTAGATATGTGGTGCATGTTTGTTTTAATACAGTGTCTTGAATATTTATTTTAACCTATTGATCATGACATTTAATTCAATGCAATGACAGCATGGGCCACTCCTGCACCAGAATGGCACATAATCATGTTATGCAAAATGCAATGTGCAGAAAACATCCTGCATGCCATAGCTAGGTCATAGTGAGGGGTACCCCAGAATGATCCAGGCATCTGAAATGAGTTTCCACATACAAAATACTCTGTCAATGACTAAAAGAAGCTAGGACAGGGCTGTAATAAAATTATTTTCTGCAGCTCCCCTCATGTTCCTCACTGGTGTCATGAGCTATGCTACAGTTGCTATCCTATTTCACCTGAAAAACAGTACAAGAAAAGAGAAAAGGGGGAGACAAAACAAAAGGAAAGTGATTTAGTGTTAAGAAAAACATTCTACTATGAATGACTAATTAAATGATAAAAAAGAAAACTCTACTTACCAACAAGATGACTACTGGGCATCTTACCTTGCAGGAGGAGGTGGTAGAGTGAGCTAGTGTGCCAGATATGAGAGTCATGGGCACTGCTAGAATGCTTGGCAGACACATTGGTGATGCACATCCATGCATCACACACTACCTGGCAGTTGAAGGAATGTTAGCCCTTCCTGTTGCAGTACTACTCCCTCCTTGACCAAATGGGGCCCTAACTGCAATATGAGTGCAATTGATCACACTAAGCACCTCAGGGAAATGCATCACTCCATAAAAGGCACATATAGACCAGGCTCAGTAGTAAGGTGACACTGCAATATGGATATCCAGATCTTCATGCACCAAGAATATGTCCAAAAACTGCTGATGTATCCAAATGGCTGAAACCTGAGAAATAACCAATGTGCTCCCAGTCTATCTCTGCATGGTCCCATGGCAAGCATAGTGATGGTTATTGTCAAATAAATTGTTAAAATCAGACTGTAAAAATCATTAGGCTTTTTAAAATGACAGTCAATAACACAGGATGCTCAGGTTCAAATAACATTTCTTTACTAATGTACATTAGGAGGCAAAAAACTATACAAAACAAGTATAGAGTTTTGACTGGCTCTATACAGGAAATACCTTCAATTATATACCATTTGCAATCAGCTTTTGCCCACCTTACTGACGTGGTCAGTCACAGGGCATTTACATCACTATAGTCCACAATATTTCATTCATAAGAAGATGCTGAGGTAATGCTTTTTAAAAACTTTCCCATGAGAATTACACAGCCTTGCAAGGCACCTGGTCAATTATAATGTCTTCCTGTAAATGCTGCTTCTTTCAAGGTTTTAGATTAGTTCAAATACAATAGTCAGTTCATCTCTTAATACGTTCCTTTGTCTCTCTGGTAAGCAGCTGCACTCTGTCTTTGATAATGTTCACAAGGCCATCCTTCTCGGTGGAAGGAAGAAAGATATACATGCATACATATTTATTTCTCTCTAACCCAGCAGATAATAATTGCTGAAAGACATAAGCCTGCTGAGCTGGCTACTGCCAGGGTCAGAGGTTAACCACACTGCAGCTAAGTTTCAAGCAATTACATGCAAGATCATTTCTACTGCCATATTGTTAAATAGAATCAAATGCATTACATATTATACTGTTTCTAAACTTGCACTACATATATGTTTAAGTACATATTTTTCTAACAGTTTATATATGTTTAAGTACATATTTTTCTAACATTTTCCCTCCTTTTAATGCTTTTCATTCTATTTAGAAACATAAACAACATTATTTCATTCCCTAGTCTTTTCCTCTCTGGAACTTTTAACTAGACAAGTCATTTAATCTATACTTTAGAAAAAGCATCATCTGAAATCAATCTTTCAATTTTAAAATCTTGGTAAAAAGTTTCAATAACAAATATATCAACAAAATCTTTGATTAATCTTTTCATGCAGGAAATTCCACAGTAAACACATGCTCCCATTAGGAGTATACCCACACAAATAGCAATTAAAATGTTCAATAGGATGGAACCCTACCCCCCAAACAGATTCTGGAAAAAGTCCGTCAGTGGGTTTGAGCCTGGTTTAGTCATTGCTGATACTTGCTGAATTACCTCTAGGTGATTATTTGTCTTGTGACGATTCTCAGGGATAAAAACACAGCATTCTTTTTCGTGTACCACCTCTTGCCGCTAGGGTGAAGTAAAGAGCCATTCGATTTTGTAGCACAACAGCTTTCATTGCATTTAGTTTATCAGTCACCAATTCTAGGGCGGAAAAAGTTGCATTACTCATTACTTCGAGAAATCTTGACAGCTTCCTCAGCTCCCAGATCGATTTGACTGCTCCATAGGCTGGTAGTATTTCTGCCCAGGATATAACACTGTTGCCCAAGTCCATATGAGTCAATTTATTTTTGTCTTTTACTGAATTATGGTCTTTTTAACCAGCTTCGATTCTTCCCAACTGGATTCACAGGTTTCTTAACTGGACCTTCAGATTTTTTGAGCTGTTTTCCTTACATTTCGTCTCTTACCCAAAGGTAATTCTGCAGTATGTCTTATTGCTGGAACCAGATAACCCAAAAAACAACTGCCGGACCAATTCTCAGGTAACCATTCATATGCCTTTTTCCCACAAATAAAATCATTACTTTGGTACTAATACGTGTTATCCCTGCATGAAACATTTTCCTATCTTTAATAGACAATTGTTTAGTTAAGACTGGATTGTCACATACTGCATTTAATGTAGTTTTCATTGAACTCAGATATGAATCATAGTTAGTTTACAAACAGTACCCCCACTTCTGACTTTAATGTAACATTTATAAGACATGGTTATATTACAATTACTCCAGCCCACCTGGAGGGTATCACTTTTGTAGAAACATACAACTCCTTTTTGTGTGACAGGTAAAAATAAAGCTATTTTGTCCTGTGATCTCACAGTTCCTGTATCAAAAACAAATTTTCCCAAGTCTCATTTATCCCCAGAGGGATAGCGGACATTAACAGTCCTCCATATGCTGTTGGTATAGCTGTACAAACCCAGCAGTTTGAAATGTTCATAGTCTCTGCATACACACGTTTCATGGCCAGGTATGTGTTAAAGTTTGGATGCCAGTCTATAAACAGTTCATCACGTCTTCTCACTTTCACTCGTGTGGCTGAGTGCAGGAAAAAACCACAATAAGAGAAAAATTGTCACACTTATAGTCAACAAATGCACAGCCAACAAAATAATTATGCAATAGTTCTGGGGTTGCTCTGCTTTTCTATTTGCTTTACTCTTGGCCATTTTGCCCTTGTGTATCAAATTGAAAGTTCTTTGTTCTTGTTCTGTCTTTTATCTGAAAAAGAGTTAAACTGCAAAACAGATTTATTCATTAACAGTTTCTTTATATAATTAGCTAATGAACTGTCAGCCTCCTGCTCTGCAGGCATGAGAGCTTTCCACTGAGGCACATAATATGCTCTCCCAAAAAACATTTTAGAGGGAGTCAAACCCTTTACATTTATTTAATACTAAGAAATCCATACAAATAGTGTGGAATGGGTATGGTGGTATAGGAAAACTTCCTTGCTTGTTTTTAAATGCTCCTTGTGCATGGTGCTTGTTACAAGTATGACAAGCTGCACAAAATTTTGTTGTATAATTTATGTATCCATATGTTTGGAATATTCTATTTACTAACTGTACCATCCCCCCTGTTGAGACATGGCTCTGCCCATGGCTCAACAAAGCTGCATATCTAAATAAATTAGACGGCAATATTGTTTTTTTTTTCCCTTGGAAATGTACAGTCCATTGTCAAAAATTGCACCTTGTTTTACCCATTTTTGTTTTTTTGCTTTTGTAGTAAGCATTTGCATTGTTTTTAACATGTCTAAATCTAAAATCTCAAAGGGTTGTAATTCCTCATTTAAAAATAAAGTTTTTGAGTCTGAGGCTGCTTGCTTTGCAGCTGCATCAGCTCGTGCATTACCTTTTGAAATCTTATCCTGTTGTTTTGTATGAGCTACACATTTACAAATAGCTACTTTGGTAGGCAACTGAATAGATTTTAATAGCTCCAAAATAAATTGCGCATGATTAATAGGTTTTTCACTGGATGTAATCATTCCTCTATTTTCTTCATTGTTGTGCAAACACATGCACTATAGAAAAAGCATACTGACTATCAGTATATATGTTTACTTTTTTGCCTTTTACTAAAGTACATGCTCCTGTCAAAGCTACCAGTTCTGCTGCTTGAGCATACAAGTTGTGTGGCAAAGTTTGTGCTTCTAAAATTTCAGTGTCTGTAACTACTGCATACCCACCAGATTCTTCCCTGTAGGACCCCTTCTGCATGAGCCATCTACGTAATATGTCACCTCAGCATCAATTGTCATATGAGGTTGTCTCAGCAGTATAGTTATACATGAAAGATGTCTAGCAGGAGAAAGGTATGCAACTTTTTCTTGTAGCAGAATTATTGCAACTGCATGAGGCATTCTCAATGTGAGAGGGTGGAATAACACCACTGAGGCTGAAGCCTGCACTGCCATTGCTGCTGCAACTACTGCTTGTACACAGTGAGGCAAAGATTGCACCACTGGGTCTAACTGTGATGAATAGTAAGCTATGGGGCATTGCTTATCCCCATGCTGTTGCTTTAATACTGATGTCATGTACCCTTGCTTACAATCTACGGTCTGAAAGAACCGTTTGTGATAACTTGAAAGTCCTAAAACTAATGAAGAAGCTATTAACTGCTTTAATCTGCAGACAGCCATTTCTGCTTCTGTTTTCCATTGTAAAATAATTTGGTACCCAGCTCCAACAAAAATTAGTTGTACCTAAGAAAGACATTATTTCTTTCTTAGTTGTTGGTTTGGGTGCTTGCAAAATTGCTGTTTTTTTTTCCCTCTCTTTTTTCCTTTATCTAGTATTTTACCTTTATTGGATATCACATATCCCAGGTATCTAACCTGTTTTTTCCAAAGTTGTAACTTACTTTTGTTTACTTTGTGTCCTTGTATTACTAAAAAATTTAATAATGCTACTGTATCCACCCTGCACTGCTGCTGGGTGCTGCTAGCAAGATGTCATTTACATAAAGTAGAATTTGACTACCTTCCGGTGGGGTAAACCCTGCCAGGTTGCTAGCCATTTTTTGTGCAAATATTATTGGGCTCTCACAATATCCCTGTGGTAGTCGAGTATATGTATACCTTTTACCCTGAAATGTAAATGCAAACCAATATTGACTATCAGGATGTATAGGTATTGAAAAGAAAGCATTGCTTATATCTACCATGGTAAAATACTTCTGTTGTGGCTTTAAATCATTCAACAAGGTATGTGGGTCTGGCACCGTAGGTGCTCTAGGTATTACTGCATTATTTACAGCTTGTAAATCTTGTACCATCCACCATTCCCCGTTTGCTTTTTTAACAGGAAATAGGGGTGTATCACATGGTGAATCAGGAGATTCTACCAGTACTCCTTTTTTGAGTAATGCTGCTATTATAGGCTTAATTTCTACTTCTGCATCCTTTCTCAAAAGGTATTGTCTTTTCTGTGGTCTAAAAGCTGACTTTGGGGTAATTGTAACTGGTCCTGCTGTTTGAATAAGCCCTACATCTAACTTGCCTGTTGACCACAGAGTTGTTGGAATTTTACACAAGGCCTCTTCTTTTTCTTTTAATAAAAATGCTAATTAGCTGTCCTCACTAGATTGCAAGTGTACAGCTGTATGTGTCTGTGTCAACCAATTCAGTTTTTGTTTTCGTATTTCTTGTCCTGACATTTCTAAATCAGTCTGTTTTTCCATTTTGTTACCTTTTTTTCTAAGTCTGCCCATTTAACACTTTTGTTTTTTGTCAAACTGACATGTGGCAGTCTATTGGACTTATACAATTTTATGAATTCCTGAGGTAATGAACAGCTTACTACACTGTTTCCCTCAGTATCCCAATATAAAGTTCGTAATATTAATCTGTCAGCAGGATTTTTGAACAATTCTTGCTCATATTCCTTATCAGGTCCTGGTGTGCTACAGTAGTATAGAGTACAATGTAACAAGTGCTGCTGATCAGTGTCAAGGGAGGGTACCTTACTAATGGCTACGTTCATCAGTTCTTTGGTTACTGCCCCTGGACCAGTCATAACTAGGTCCTGGCTGTACCAATAATAGACTTCACCCTTTGATCACACCACAAAAGCATCCATTTGTCTTTGTGCTTCCATACCCTGCATGGTAGGAACTACTGCTATGTCAAATATCTGCACAAGGTCTCTTTCCAGTAAGTTTACTGGATATTTTGCAGAAACTACAATTTTACTTTTCTGAGTCATACCTGAAACAGGGTCAGTTATTGCTATATTATGGGAGAGTGGTTCCCTGTATAGCTGTCCATTTGCTGCTTTTACTAATATATAATCAGGTGATTCAGAATGTTTTGGTAACTTGGAGGGGTGTATCAAAGTCCGTGATGCTCCTGAGTCACACAGGAATTTGACTTTCCTTCCCTCCACCAGAAGTGTCACTTCTGGTTTTGTATCTGCTAGGTAGAGCTCCAGGCTCAACAATGCTAAATCTAAAATTTCATTGCCATTTTTATCCTCTACATCTGTTTGTACTTCCTCTATTTCCTCTACTACATTCACATTTTCTTTTTGTTTATTAACCTTTCCTGATGATTTTTGATTGTTATCACTATCATATAGTCAGTCCTCATCTCCTTTGTCTTCTGTCATTACTTTCTTATTTTGTTTACAGTCCCTAGCTAGATGCCCTTTTTATCTGACTGTAATACAAATACTTCAGCTCCGTCTTCAGCAGTGAAGACTTGTGCCTTTTTTTTCTTTTCACTATTAAAGTGTCTTTTAGCATGTCTAGCATACTCAAGTAAGGCTTGCAGCCTGCTTGTTCAGTGATCTATCATATGCTTTGTAATAAAGCTACTGATAGAGGCAATGCAACCTTTTAAAAATGCATTTTTTTAATTGTTGTTTAAAGCATTCTAATAATCTAGCATAATATCCATCTATTGTCTCATTTTCCTGTTGTATGCATTGATTAATGCAAGTTCAGTCTGCTTTAAGTTTTCATTTCTCAGAGATTCTGTCTGTCAGACCTTTCACTCTGTTGTCTAAAAATGTTTTTGAATTTTTAAGCTTCTGTTTTTCTACAATTTGTTTCCTCAATCCACCTGTGTGCTTGAGGTATGCCTAGTTGGTGCTGCTTTTTTGCCTGACCTCCTGCATCAGATTTAAGCTGTTTAAGGAGTTTAACTAGTGAAAGTTTATCTAGTTTACTATCAAATTCATATTTGTTAACACATTTTGCAAAATATCTCACATTATTTGCTCGCTGCAATTGCATATACTTCACATTATCCGTTAGGGGCGGATCTCGTGATCTCTCAGTGCACTGATTTCCCATGTCTTAAAAAAGACTGTTACGTAACCCTTCTCTTGTACCACGTGGTATCTTCTTCCCTGTATCCACAGTAGTGTCTAGAATGACTGTTTACTTTGCTTTGTTTTTTTTTTCCTGATCTATGACCAAACGTACAGTACTTCAATACGTTCTCGTCCTGCTATCACAAATCTCAATAACAGTACAGTGTAACCTGGTCCCTGATCTAAAACAAAGACAAAGAGGGAAATTCTTCTTACCTGAGCCTCCCGTTTATGACTGCATATTTTTCTTCTTGGGGCCCAGTCTTCCGCTCTTCAGCCACAGATCAGAAAGTGGACAGCCTCTTTACACACAACAATTCAGTCGGAGGTCTTTTCACTTTAAGAAGAACCATTTTGGCAGCTTCTCCTGCGCAGATTTATTACCACCCATGCACTCTGACCTGCAGCTTACCAAGGGAATTATGGTCCGAAGGACCAAAATGTCAAATAAATTGTTAAAATCAGACTGTAAAAATCATTAGGCTTTTTAAAATGACAGTCAATAACACAGGATGCTCAGGTTCAAATAACGTTTCTTTACTAATGTACATTAGGAGGCAAAAAACTATACAAAACAAGTATAGAGTTTTGACTGGCTCTATACAGGAAATACCTTCAATTATATACCATTTGCAATCAGCTTTTGCCCACCTTACTGACGTGGTCAGTCACAGTGCATTTACATCACTATAGTCCACAATATTTCATTCATAAGAAGATGCTGAGGTAATGCTTTTTAAAAACTTTCCCATGAGAATAACACAGCCTTGCAAGGCACCTGGTCAATTACAATGTCTTCCTGTAAATGCTGCTTCTTTCAAGGTTTTAGATTAGTTCAAATACAATAGTCAGTTCATCTCTTAATACGTTCCTTTGTCTCTCTGGTAAGCAGCTGCACTCTGTCTTTGATAATGTTCACAAGGCCATCCTTCTCGGTGGAAGGAAGAAAGATATACATGCATACATATTTATTTCTCTCTAACCCAGCAGATAATAATTGCTGAAAGACATAAGCCTGCTGAGCTGGCTACTGCCAGGGTCAGAGGTTAACCACACTGCAGCTAAGTTTCAAGCAATTACATGCAAGATCATTTCTACTGCCATATTGTTAAATAGAATCAAATGCATTACATATTATACTGTTTCTAAACTTGCACTACATATATGTTTAAGTACATATTTTTCTAACAGTTTATATATGTTTAAGTACATATTTTTCTAACATTCTGTATATGTTTAAGTACATATTTTTCTAACAGTTTATATATGTTTAAGTACATATTTTTCTAACAGTTATATGTACCTTAGTATATACAGGGATAGGAAGACCATGCATCTGCCCAGTACCCATGTTGGGACCATAATATGTACCTTAGTATATACAGGGATAGGAAGACCATGCATCTGCCCAGTACCCATGTTGGGACCATACCTGCTCATTAATTCATTTTCAATATCCCTATCCACTCTGAAATTATAAAGGATTTTCTAATCATCAACATTATAATAAGTTATTTTCTGTCTATATGTTTGCCTTCTTGGCTGGATGGTGGTTCTGGGTGCTTGCCATTTGGGCTTGCCCAAGACAAGCAGCTCATACCAGGAAAAAGCAATGCTAGCAGCAAAAGTGAGCATTTTTGCTGACTGCAAAGTAGATAGAAAAGGCACAGTTACACCTTTTATAATAAATCTATGCATGGCTTGGCAAAATGTCAAAATAGGACTATGAATTGCAAACAGGCATGGAGATGACTTAATAGCATGCAACATTTTATATAATTTTTCATTACCATTTAATTTCTACTTCATTTGCATATGTTTATTTGAGACCATTGCCTGTTAGCATAAATTACCTCTGTAAGTCAAATATTGGCTGAGCATTCATGCAAACAGCACCGATTGCCAAAATAATTTCATGTAACAGCTAAGAATGCCACATTCAGCTTATTTTTCTCAATTACTTTTATTGAAAATGTAACAAATGGGTAAAAAATGCAGAAACAACTACCAGCTTTGCACCTTTCATCCTGGCAATGACTTATTCCTAAAAAATTTCCATTCACAAGCAACAGGATATAATTCCTTAAAACATACTCTTTCACCTGCAAAATGTAACTCATATAAGTAGGCCTTCCCTTCCAATATGTCTACAGCACAGTATAATCCAGCCATACAATTAACCATCTTCTCATTAATCCTTTGCACCATGGCTAACTCATAGTTTGTGCTCATCTTATAGTAAACCCTCATATACTGTTTTATTATTAACTTTTCTTTCTTTATCCTTCAATTACTTAAGCCTTTCCCCTACACATTTATAGATTTTGCTGTTTTCCAAGCTCTTGTAAGGCCCCTTAAATTTTTTTTCACTCAAATACATTGTCAATATTAGTATCTCCTTTCAATGTTAAATCAAACTCCTCCTACCTCCTTAAGTCCCTCTTCTTCCTTCACCTTACTATCAAGCATCCCCACCATTTCCTCAGCAGCATATATTATTCCCCAAATCTTTGTTCATTCAGTGAACACTGTCCAAATGTTTGTGTTCAACTCATCTCATGATGTTACTTTCTGCCTTTGCCATATACACCCTAACTAAGTTTATTCATCACTTTCTCCCTAAACCCCTGTTCTCCTGGTATTCCACTTGATTAAATTAGCTGCCACCACATACCAAGGGTATACATGTACGAACATTAGGAATGCATTTTTAAAAATGAGCATGAGTGAGAGAGAGAGAGAGAGAGAGAGAGAGAGAGAGAGAGAAAGAAGCAGATGAAAAAGAGGAAATATAGGGACAGATACTCTATATTTGGGAAAATCATCAATATTAATATTAACATTATACAAGTAGAATGTAGCATATATTTAAGAAAAAAGCGCAACGGTGAATTAAACTATTACAACAAACAACAAATATACAGATATAAATAGTGAAAGAACTATAATGTGCTGGAGTAGTTTGGCACAGCCTTTCACATAATGAGTAAAAATTAACATAATGCAAATTCAGTAGCAGGTAAACATGCAATGCTGATTTGTATTCCAGGAAGAACATAATTAAGTTGCTGTAATACTGATGACCAAGTATGATACAACTTAAAAACATATCAAAGAAAATTTGAATATAGTGCTTTGTTAAACCAATGAGCAATATTATAGAATTTAACTCATACTGAAATAATGAAGATTAAAAATTATGTTTATTGGTTCAAAATTGACAGTGGGATGGTAAAAATGCATACATACATATGAATGAGTTAGATCATAGGGGGAACACTTCCCTCAACAGCAGTATACTGCCATGTCTTAATGCTGTGATTTCCTCAACAGTCTCAAATATGGTTAGAGGAAGTCTAGTTAGAACATGTAGGTTTGACTGGCCAGAGGATGAAATTCATTGAGAGCAACATAATTAAGATTAACGTAAACTGTGGGGGAGCAAACTAGACTGTCTCAGACTTTTGTCTTTCTAGAGAGAAGTAAACTGACAGATCTTTTTAAAATGTTCTTGCAGTATCCTGTGAGTGCATTAATCAGAAGGTAGAATAACTGGAGGATTGTATTAATTTTAATAACTGAAATCCTCAATTATTTGTTTTATTTATTTATTTTCTTTTGGTTACTGGGATAGTTCTAATTGTGCTATGCAAGACCATTGTTCAGCAGAGTCCTGAGGAGAAAAGCTCCAAGGAATCGAATAAATAAGTAAATAACATTGATAATAATAACAAAATAAAATTAGTATTGAAAAATATCAGAAGAAATTTTAAATTAAAAAATAAATGCCATAATGCAATGGGTCTCCTTTAAAATACTGAATTACCATAATAACGACTTCCAGAACATCAAGACAAAAACCATGAAACTTTGCATTAACAAATGTTCACATCATCATAAGTTTTCACCGCAAATGGAGGCAGTTGGCCACCATGGTGAACTTTGCCCTTTTCTCCACTGTAGTGCGATCTTGCAGTTGGTATATTAGTTAGGAGGGTATGGAGTTGTGGGGGGCAAAGCTTCTCAATTGGGTGGTTTTTATTTACTACAGTTTGTTTTTTATGCACTGTTGGCCGAGTGTTTACTTATGTGGTGAAAACTTATGATGATGTGAACATTCATTAATGTAAAGTTTCGTGGTTTTCATTTCGATGTTCTGCAAGTTGACATTATGGTAATTCACTCTTTTAAAGTAGATCCAATGCAATACATGTTGAAAAAACTACAATATGAACTGGCACCTCACCTAAGTGTCATGTTTAATCATAGCCTCACCTCAGGTTTTGTGCCCACTGAGTGGTGCAGAGCTACAGTTATCCCACTCCACAACGGGGGATCCACCTTGGATCCCGGAAACTACTGTCCCATCAGTTTGACAAGCCTTATCTGCAAGGCCATGGAGCGTATTATCATGGAACTTATAAACAAAGACATTGGCAACATTCAAACACTGGACCCCACCCAGTTTGGGGTCATGAAGGGCCAATCTTGTCTCCTGAACCTGATTGACTTCTTCAAATCAGTCTCCAGAGCCATGGACAAGGGTAAGGTGGTCCACACAGCCTATCTAGACCTTCCCAAGGCCTTTGACACCATCCCCCACTCTGGAATCATAGATAAACTTACTAAGCTGGGCATTAATCCCTACGTCACCCAATGGGTTGCTAACTGGCTTACTATAGAACCCACACTGTAAAAGTAGCCGACTCCAAATCCAGCTCCAGACAAGTGACAAGTGGAGTACCTCAGGGTTCAGTCCTGGGACCACTCTTGTTTGGCATCTACTTCTCTGAAATACAGGCCAACACTAAGGGACTCTGGATAACAAAGTTCACAGATGACTGCAAACTGGGAGCCATTATTGAATCCCCAAATGATGTGGATATTCTACAAAAGGGCCTTACAGAAACAGATGCTTGGTGCCAAAGCCATGGGCTCAAGCTCAATGTCAAGAAATGTATAGTTATCCCCTTTGGGAAAAAACATGTATCCATGAATTACCATATAGGTGGCAGTACACTACACACCAAAAGTGTGATAAGAGACTTAGGGACACAGGTGGACAGTGGTCTCATCTTCGATAACCACATCTCCACAACAGTCAGGAAATCCTTCTATGTGGCACACCTCATCACTAAGCGCTTTTCATCCAGAAAAAAGGAGATCATTGTCCCACTGTACTCATCCCTCATTAGACCCATTATAGAATACAATGCCCCGTTTGGTATGTACCTCTCAAGACATCTGCAACAACTGGAAATGCCACAGAAATACCTCACTAAAAGAATCACAGGCCTAAAGCAGATGCCCTATGCTGACCACCTTAAAAAAACTCCAAATATACTCTGTCACATATCGTCTACTCAGAGGCGATCTTTGCTTAACATACAAGGCCATGTCAAACCCAGAGCTGTTGGACATGCTACACTTAAAGAAATCCCAATCCCTCAGAGCCACATGCTCCAGGGATCAAAACTTTGTCATCACAATAAAGAAAACATGCTGGAGGGATAGGTTCCTGACCCAGAGACTCCCCAGACTCTGGAATAGATTGCCCATACATGTCAAGCAGAGTACCTTTGTGGTCCTCTTCAAAAGGAACCTTGATGATTGGAAGGGTGAAATAAAATTCACCTCAGGGATCACGTCAGTCACCCTGCTAGGCAGGGGTCCAGGGAAGTAAATAGTGTGGGAAGAAATATCCAGGGAATTGTTATGGCTAGGCTTGTATAGGCCCTAGGGCTGATAGCCTAGTACCAACCTATGAACCTATGAAAATATAACAAGCAAGGACAGTGTAATTGTGATTTAGTAGAGATACAGATGAGAAATCCCTACAGTTGGTAGGACTGAGAGGAGAGAGGAGAAGAAATAGGTATTTTTGAGAGGAATAGTTAGAGGGATACAGAATAGGTGGAGAGATGAGAACAATGTTGTTACAGTTAATTATGAGTCAGGAGTATGGAGGTAGTACAAAGGTTTAAATAGATAGTGCCTAGTAAGAAGAGAGATATAAGTAAGGGTGAAGTGTTAGGTCATCCAGGTGAGCAGAGACATTGACAAGAGTTGAATAGATAGTCCTTTAGGTTAATTTTAAATGTATGCATACATGTAGATTGTTTGATGGATGGAGGTAGGAAGAGAGTTATGGATCTTTGGTATGTAAGTGAAGTATAAATAGTCCCAAAAAGAGGTATTTGATTTATGGACAATGGCATTTTGCTCCATGAAGCTCAACTCAATGTTCTTTAAGTTGCTGCCAATGTCAGAGATTAGCTTTACTAGTGAATTGCATTTTAACCTTATTTCCTTTCTTACTTTGGTTGAGGTAATGTTTTCACAACTGGCAGTTTAGCCAGTATAAGGAAGCAGATCAATGAGAGTGCAAGTTTCTGTAGGTTAAATTTGAAGTAAGATTGCATACTTCATTCTTTTACTTCATTCAGAAGATATCTAAAATATAACAATAGATTTTGAGGTAGATAAAAATGTCAGCAGCATGATACAATATTAAAGTAGTGGTTTACAAAGTGTACACCTGTTATCAAGATAATAAAACAATTTTCAGCTGACGATGGTTCACGGATATGACTAGAAAGAAGCGAGGACCAGACAGACCATTGCAAAGTTCCTGTACAGATTTATATTGAGGGTAATATATGGCTACTGATTGATAAGGATGTATACACAGACATATAAAGCATGTTGAAATATTTAAACAGTTAAGGTAGAAAATATAACATGGTAAGAAGTTTGCCTATAAAAGGAATATGCACTTTTTCAAATGTCTTGCTGACATTTAATACAAAACTTGCATTACTGTTCCAGCCTGAATTATAGCAACAAGTAATCAACAAAAGCAAGAGCTTAACTTTCATTTTCCTACCTTCATAAAAATCTGACTGGAAATCAGAAATAATAATACTCGTAATTGGTCTTATTCATTCAGCTATGGTCATCATTATCATCATCATTTGACATCAATGTTTATCAATTAAATAAAATTAGTAATTATTAAAAAAAAGACTATTGGGCTTATTTAAAAAATGAAGGCACTGCTGTTGCATTGATTATGGCTGCAAAAGTTGAGTAATGTTGAAGTTAGTCATTGGCGGGGATTCAATAAAGCTTACATGGAGCTAATCTCCATGTAAGAATAGCGGCACGGCTCGAACACTGAGTTTGGAGCCTGTACATTACAGCAAACAAGACTGGGGGCGTGTACGAGCTTCCCAGCACTGTTCCAACATAGACACCATGGAATAATGCAAATCACCTCTATTGCTGATGAAAAACATGCAAATGAGGTGAATTTGTGATCCAGCAAGCAGACAGGCATCCGTGTTGGAGCCGTGTCTGCAGCAGAAATGTATTTGGTTACTAACCATGTACATTTCTGCAAAAATCAAAACGGGGGCATGACAACTCAAAGTAAAGCATGCATTATGTTTATTAGGCATGCCAATGGCCATTGGTATGCAAAACTGTTTTAAAATTGCAAAAATAAAATGTATTTATTTTTTTGCTGATTCTGGCCGTTTAAGTGGGGTGCAGTGGCGTGCAAATGCAATTGTGCAGAAAATAAAAAAACAACTGTAAAAAGTCAATTAAATGTGAAACATGAATTTTGGCATTATAATGGGCAGCATGCACACTCATAACAATAACATGTAACAGTGGTTGCTAAGGACATAGGCTTTGGTGTAGTGGTGTAACTAGTGGCTAAGGCAGTGGGGTATGTAAATGAGCTAAATGTATTGAATAGCAGAATGGGAGACTGTGTCCATGGGTACCTCACTGTGTAGCAGCTATAATGTGGTGGTGTAAGGAGAAGAAGTAGCTGACATAAAAAGGGTGTGTGTCATGCCTGGTGTAAGCACATTGGAGCAGCACAGCTCCTATTTGCACTCAGTTAAGCTCAGCTAAGCAAGGTGGGGGGGGTTGTGTGAGGCTGCTTAACTGTGCTTAGCTAGTTCAAGAAATAATAACTGTGTTCAAGTCCAAAGGAGTGCCTTTTCTGCTCAGCAATGTTTAAACTAGCTCCGTGGGTTTGTGCGGCTCACCACAGGGCTAACACTTAGCAGAAATAGAGAAAACTAAAGAAATAACAGAATAAAGGAAATGAACTACAAATTGCTAATATGTACTCTGTCACTCACAGTGGTCCATTCAAACCCCTCAATAATATAGCTGACAGGTGGAATGTATCATAGTCAGCCAATCACACAGCTAGCATCTACAGCACACCAGTATAAAGTATGCAAACACCTTTCAGTCTGTCTTTTTCCCTACAAACTCTACACCATTGGTGTACACACTTGGGAATTTTAACTGACAAAATGATACAGGCTGCTGCTGCTTTGCTACATCTGTATGTGCTATAGACTGAGGGTGGTGATGAGGTAAATGCTGACAACTTGCCCAGACTGAGGAGGAGAAGAGTGTTCAGATCCAGGGTAACCTTCCAGGGGCTACATGATCTGGAGATGCTAGAATGCTGCAGGAGGGATGGTCTATATTATAAGCTAAAAACACTGGGCTGTTTTCAGGACTTTGCCATTTCCTCCACTGTGGTGCAAGCTTGCAGTTGGTATATTTAAATGGGGGGTGGGGGTGGGGGCAAAGCTTCCCACTTTATTTTGCGTTTGCGTTTTTTTTTTTTTTTTGCAGACCAGTGATTTTTTTTCCCTGGGAAAAAATTGCTGTTCTGTGTCTTTGCTATTTAGCTGTTTCGATGTTTACAGCTTGATAAAAGAGCATTTGCTCTTTTAAGCTTTCTAGTTTATAATATAGACCCCAGGGTGGACAGAGACATACTTCAGAAACTCACTGAGCTCTGCCAGCCTCACCTCAGACCCAGAGCCAATAGAGGGGAATCCATCACAGTTGAAACTGTGTAGCCTTAAAAATACTAGCTACAGGTAATTTCCAAAGACCTACTGTGGACATCATGGGGGTCTTACAGGCATCTGCATCCAGGGTACTCCAACAGTTCCTGCATGCCATGTGACCACATGCCGATGAGCACATTTATTTCACCAGCATCCATGAGGAGAGGACCAGCAATATGCATCTCTTCCATTATGTAGCAGACTACCCAGAGGTACTGGGTGCCATAGACTGCACTCATGTCCACATCAAATCACTATCTGGTGAAGATGGTAGAGTGTATGTCAACCGCAAGGGTTATCATTCCATCAACTGCCAGGTCATGTGCAATGCCCAGGGCATTATCATGAATGTGTGTGCTGGCAGCCCTGGCAGCTATCACGACTCATACATCTGGCATGCCTCACAGCCATACCACGCATTTGCCAGGGAGGACATCCCGTATGCCCATCTAGTGGGGAATGTTGGCCATACATTGGAACCATGGATGATGACACCCATCAGAAATGCACACACACCCACTGAAGAATGCCATAATGAGGCAGATGCACAAACTAGGAACATTATAGAGTGTGTGTTTGGGATGCTCAAGTCACGGTTCTGCTGCCTTGACATAGCTGGTGGAGCCTTGCAGTACTCTCTAATCAAATGTGTGCACATGTTCATAGTATGTGCCATGCTACACAATATGATCCTGTGGAAACAGCTGCAGCAGGAACAACACAGAGAAGGGGCACACAGCCCCCCACAATTGCCAAGGTCTCCACAGGCAGAGGGGGACACGGAGGAGGATCCCCTTGTACCTGCGCCTGTAGGCAGATGCAGGTGTGCCCAGTATGATCTAGCCTTGGCAAAGAGGCAATATGTAGCATATAGACTGATACCGTAGGGACCCAGGGACTGACACCTCTCTCCAGCTTGTACACACATAAAATGGATGCCACACTCATCACACTACCTGTACCTTACCATGTATAGGCCGTATACCGTGTGCATCTGACAGTCACCCCTCAAGCACCATCCTCACAACTTCTGCAGGCACAAGGTAAGTCACTCTTCTTAACAACAGATGAATGTAGTAGTACATGCTGGTAGCACATGTCAGGTATTGCTGCTTGTATGCAAGGCAATGGGGTGGCCTACCGGGATAGCAGCAGACAACTGACTGCTATGTGGCAAAACAGGAAATGTCTCCCTAATACTGGCTTCTGCAGAGTATGCAGTAGTCACCTAGCTGACAAAACTCACTGCAGTGTATGTGGGGGAAAAATAAATGGGAGTCATAGGTCACATGTATGGATGTCAATGTTGGGGTCCCATACTCACCCCTCAGCCTCTCCCCAGCAAGCCAGCCATAGAAATCCATTAAGATATGTCTAGCAAAGGCCCATAAATAGGGACAAAGATTAAATAGTCCTCTTATAGACTTACACAGTGATATCACAGCAGGTATTGCAGTTGCATGAAGTGTCTGAAGGGTAAGAAGTCTGAAACCCAAATGTCTGCCATTACATCCTAACATTTGGTCTTTAGTGATATGCCAGCATTCTCCAAGACAGGCACAACACTATGCTAAATTGAGTCAAAAAGTATAGCCAACATCTGCACAGTCTGTGCAAATGTGTACAGTTGACAGGTATGCCCCCGCAACGCACCCATGTCCCCATAGAAACACACTGTCCAGAAGTCAATATCCACTACTGCAGGAATGATGAACAAGTCAGTGACAGGGGGACACTCATATGGACAGTACACAGCTCAGAATAACCTACACAGTGCCTAGGATAGCTCTCAAATGTACAGATTTTTGCAGAATGACCAGAGTTTTGCAACATAAGTTTGCTGTTTGTCTTGAAATTGTGGCTTACTGGCAACTCATTGGCAAATCATGAAAGACTAAAGTCAGAAAATAATGAACAGATTTTAGTTTCAGACTTTATACCCTTTAGAAAAATGCATGCTAATGCAAAACCCATTATTGTAGAATCTATCTACATTTGTAAGAGCAATATTTAACACCTGTCTCAATTTTTGGCCCTTTGTCACCCAATGATTTATGACTTTCTCCAGATTCCACAGACCTACCCTGCTGGAAATTATCCTACAGTTAAGTCCTCTCTGTTGGTGCCACCTTCCAGCTATCAAAGTTTATTTAAGTATGTCCTGCTAAGTGCACTGATTTGTGTTACCTGAACTGTTACTCTCGTGTAGGCTACTTCTGTTGCACACCTCTTGGCCACCCCTTGTCTCTCCTTCTGCCCTGCTCCTTTTACCTTCCCCTTCCTGCCTGAAACATTGTCTTTGGACTCTTACATCTCCCTGCTCTTTTTCTGGTCTCTCCTACTCTGAACTGTCTCTCCTGCATTTCCCTGTTTCCATCTAGCCACCTCGTGTATCTCCTTGCTGTACAATTTGTTACCCCTCCTTCAGTCTTTCATCTCTTTTTTTTGCAGATCATCTCTCCTTGTTACGCTGTTTCTCCATTGCCCCTCTCTCTCTCTCTCTCTCTCTCTCTCCATGGTACACTTACCTGCATACAGATTGTTTTTCTGTCTCCTTCTCCAAAGGTTTATGTTCCACATGCATCTCTCTCAATTATTTCTCGGCTTTAAACTGTGTCATTTCTGTAAGGTCTAAATGGAGTCTCTTATTCTACATTCACCAGTACATGGAACTGCTTCCTCTACTCTCTCCTCTCCCCCTCCCCTGTATTCTTTCGACCTGCTATTACAGCTGTTTTCATTCTGTATTCTTCTCTCTTTTATCCCCTTGCTCCTCCCTTCCTCGGTTTAAGGCTTTGGTAAGCTACCCATAATCCATTGTGCCCCTTTAACCTTTACCAGCATTTCTAGTGCCATCTCTCTCACACCTGTCCTCATCAAGTGGTCTTGTGGTGTGCTCCGACCAACATAGGTGAGCGTCATGTACAGATTTTTGCTGTTCTGTTTCACTTAAAATATGCACAGTTTCTTTTCTACTGTTGTGGATGTGTATGTGGCTCTGGTAGCCGTAAATGTAGTTGTGTTTTTTAAATGACTGCTCATATGTGTCTTCACTTATTATAGCTCTTGAAAACTAAATTTATTTCTGCCTGTAAATGATGTTTTTTCAAATTTATGAGTTATTGCCTGACATCTGCTCTCTGTCATCTGTGCATTAATGCTATTACCTGACTGCAGTTTGCTTTGTCCCTGGAACTAAAGACACACATGCATGTCAGCATCTTCAACCATCTGTCCTCATTACAGTTAATGGATATTCATCTCCCCTTGGTCTAGTTTTGTGTAATTCACACATAGTGACTAGTGATAACTGCAGTTAATGCCACTTGAAGGAATTAGTATTATAGTTGTGCGCCTTTTTTACTTTGGATATTTCTACAGCTTTGCAACTGTTTTGGCCCATAGTACTTGTTATTTTATCCCCTTTGCGACTAGTTCCTATTGAGATACACTAGTGACTTCCTGTGCTTGCAGTCATCCATTGTATTAAGGGTACTATTTCATGATGTAACATGCACTCTGTTAGTGCCTTACTGGTAAACTATTCCCATTGAGTCACATATAGTGACTTCTTCTTGCAGTTGCCTATGGTATTAGGAGTACTATTTCAATAATGTAACACACTTTCACTTCCCCACTGCCTAAATTGTATATTGCATTTCTGTAAATTGCAAGCTATAGCCTTCTAGATGCTGAGAGAGTTTTGTTACATACTCTCTTATATATTGTTAATAACTACTGTATATATTTACAAATAGGCAAGGTTTATATACATGTTGCTTGCTGCATTCCCATTGCCACTAGAGATTATTGTCCTTGTACCTGCTATTTTCAATTACATTAATTGACCTGCTCTTGAGAGTGCCTTGATTTTTATGCATTTGATACTGCTACTTATGGTTATATCAATTTGATCTACATCTGAGAGTACCTTAATTTAAATGCATTCATTTTTGATTTCAGTCTGCAATGTTGTTTGTTATACTGCTTATTGCTTGTATTAATCCTGCATTATATTACCCCTTTTTGTTCATCCTTCTCTCCTCTTTTGGTGTCCTAAGCTTATTATTAACAGCTCACCCTGTCAGCACTTTCACCCCTTACTTCCACCCACTATATCCTACCTGCACTCTTGCCCCTGTACCCCTATTTTCTTCACTAACCTCCTGCCATACCAGTTTCAT
Organism: Protopterus annectens; assembly: GCF_019279795.1. Taxonomy (NCBI): domain Eukaryota; kingdom Metazoa; phylum Chordata; order Ceratodontiformes; family Protopteridae; genus Protopterus; species Protopterus annectens. Next base: position 1,720,369,352 of record NC_056733.1, on the reverse strand, counting down.
CCACCATGATACCTACATTCTTTAATCCCTCGAACCTCCTCTCTCTTACTCACCTCACTCCACTTTACATACACCCCTCCCCACACACACAGTAATACTTCTTGTACTGCCCTTTTTTATCAAACACATTTGGGATCCATTTCTCTCTAACCCCTGTTTCTCTCTCCAAATTTTTTTCTAGGTTAGTGATAGCTTCAATTCCCACAAAGGCCACAGACCTACCCTGCTGGAGAATAATCTACAGTCAAGTCCTCTCAAAAGTCTATTTAAGTATGTCCTGCTAAGTGCACTGATTTGTGTTACCTGAACTGTTACTCTCATGTAGGCCACTTCTGTTGCACACCTCCTGGCCACCCCTTGTCTCTCCTTCTGCCCTGCTCCTTTTATCTTCCCCTTCCTGCTTGCATCTTTGTCTTTGGACTCTTACAACGCCATGCTCTTTTTCTGGTCTCTCCTACTCTGAACTGTCTCTCCTGCATTTCTCTGTTTCCATCTAGCCACCTCCTGTATTTCCTTACTGTACTATTTGTTACCCCTCCTTCAGTCTTTCCTCTCTTTTTTCACAGATCATCTTTCCTTATTACTCTATTTCTCCATTGCCTCTCTCTCTCTCTGTCCCTGGTACTCTATTCCCTTTAAACCAAGCCTCCTGTTTTCTCCTTCCAAAAGACTCCTCCCCTTCCTGTTCCTCACCAAAACTCCATCATACTTCCTACTGCCATCATGGAAACACTACCACCTCCACCTACTCTCTTATACACACAACCCTATAATCACTAAATATTACATATATTTAATACTGAATTACATTTCATATGCATATGAAGATAGTACAAGTAGACTGTTAGCCCAAATATCGCATTTCCTATAAATACTATTTTCAACTATTGCAGATTGACTTTATCCATAGTCAGGCACGACATTATAGACAAGCAACAACTATCCTCCCTCCCCAGATTTCTTAACTCACTAACTCTGTTACCCTTTCCTATCTAAGGTACACTATTTAACTGTCCTATGCTTTCTTGGCCAGACAGCAGCTCCCTAACACACGATATATAACTCTGGCATTAGCCATACTCTTTAAAACTTTACATAAGCAACATACCCAGCACTACCAAGAGCTTGTAATAGCTCCTAAGTCCCTAACACAACTTCAGCTTGAAGCTATAGACCACTCCCATTATCAATTCAAACACTCCTTATTACTTATCACTTCAAATCTATTACCCCTTAACAACAAACTCCACTACACCATTATTACTGTACCTTTAACATAACACCCATCTCCCACAGTTATAAATAATACCCTTGTATACACTCCATTCTTTCTGAAACTTAGTAACATGTGTAGGACACAGCCAACCCAACTACTAAAAACACTACTATACCTGTCCTATGCTTCCTTGGCCAGACAGCATCTCCCTAACACACGATAGATAACTCTGGCATTAGCCATACTCTTTAAAACTTTACATAAGCAACATACCCAGCACTACCAAGAGCTTGTAATAGCTCCTAAGTCCCTAACACAACTTCAACTTGAAGCTATAGACCACTCCCATTATTAATTCTAACACTCCTTATTACTTATCACTTTAAATCTATTACCCCTTAACCACAAACTCCACTACACTTTTATTACTGTACCTTTAACATAACACCGATCTCCCACAGTTATAGATAATACCCTTGTACACACTCCATTCTTTCTGAAACTTGGTAACATGTGTAGGACACAGCCAACCCAACTACTAAAAACACTACTATACCCATTAACAATCTTCACCCTACTCCTACTTTCTAACCTCTCCTCCTACCACACTCAACTTCATAACCACACCCCATCCCCTTGGCAGACAGAATCCACAGGCAATCCCATCAAACTAAAAACGTGTCTATATCACCATGTGACCTCACCTACTCCCAACCCTTTTCTTACTCACACAATAAACTGACGATCAAAACAAACCCTCAAACTTCTTAAAGACAAAATAAAATAATTCACAAATTAAGCAAACTCTATCTATACCTATTCCATAAACTCACTTGTTGCGGAGACATACACCCCAATCCAGGACCCATTACATCAACCAACCCCAACTTAAATCAGCTAAATGCCCTGTACCACAGATCTACCTCATCTCTTCTCTTCTTAAATATTAATGCAAGAAGTATTCTTACCAAAATTCAGAACCTTCATGCCCTACTAGCTCTATACAAACAAGATATCATTATATTAACTGAAACTTGGCTTAAACCAGAACACTTCAGTAATGAGATTACTTCCCCTGGCTACAATATTATTTGAAAAGACAGATTAGAGAAAAAGGGAGGTGGTGTAGCAATATTATTCCAAAATCATCTTACCATAGACCAATTGAATTACAGTACCAAAGAAGTCAAAGAGGTAGAACTAATCCTTGCCAAATTAAAAATAAATTCCAACAAATACATAATTATTGCAGGTAGTTATATCCCACCAGGCAATAACATCACTGTAACAGAAAGGCTGCTTAGTTGGATCTCTAGCTCCCTTCCACCAGTAACCATACTATTAGGGGACTTTAATATTGACTGGCTTAACTGCTCCTGCCACAATCCTCCTGCCTTCATAAACCTCCACAGGTTTACCCAAACCATAGCCACCCCCAGTAGAATTCACAAAACATCCAAACACCAGTCAATCTTAGACTGGATGCTGGTATCTGACCCCACTCATGCACAGGAATCTGGCAGTCTTCCAGATAGTCTAAGTGACCATCATCCAACCTACCTAATTAGGAACAGATCCCAAACCATCAGCCAGCCCATCCTCAGACTAGTTCACAACAAAAAGAATTTTATAGCTACTGACTTCATCAATGCACTAAAAAGCTGCAACTGGACTCCCCTAAAACAACTATCTCTAGACGAAGCCATAGAACACTTTAACACAACCTTCCTAAAAATCTTAAACCATCATGCACCCTCCCAAACCATTAGAATAAAAACTAACTATGCCCTATGGCTAAAAAAAGATACTAAAACTATAATGAAAGAAAAGGACAAGGCCTGGATTCAATGTCAGAAAAACAAAACCACTACCTTGAGACAAAACTATCTAGAACTCTGTAACAAAGCCAAAAAGCAAATCAGACAAAACTAATTACAATAAAAACATGCAAAAAATATGCCCACAATCCCCAAAAAGTCTGGGCCACTATAAATAGCATACTGCACCCAGGAAAATCCACTACTCCAAACCCTGTGCTGCCAAATAATCTTCAAAACATTCCCACACAATTTAACAAATTCTTTACTGAAACTGTCCAGACCCTTGGCAATGCCCAAAATAATACTAGTAGCCCCACACCAATAACCACCCCAACCCACTGCAATATACCAAACAATATCCCCAGTTTCAACCTTCACTCCGTATCCACCAAGGTAATTTACAAACTCTTTAAAAAACTTAAATGAACCACACTAGCAGCTAATAACCTACCAGCAGATTTCCTTCAGATGTCAGCTGATGCTATAGCCTAACCTGTCTCTATTCTCATAAATATGTCTCTATCGGAATAAAAAGTCCCCACCTCATGGAAAACATCACATATTATTCTACTGCATAAAAGAGTTAACTCCTTAGAGCTCACTAATTACCATCCAATAGCAATTCTATCACCTTTGCCCAAAATATTAGAAAGAGTTGTTCATACTCAAGTAATGCAGTGCCTCCAAAATAAAAACCTTCTCTCCGTATCTCAGCATGGCTTTAGACCTTCCCACAGCACCACCACAGCACTACTATCATTCCCCAACATAGTTAACCACCATAAAAACAATGGTCTATTTGTATCTTCCATATTCTTAAACTTATCTAAAGCCTTTGATATGGTAAACCACAGTAAGCTTCTTGAAACTCTATCTACCCTAAATATAAGTCCCTCGTCTATATCATGGTTTAACAGCTACTTAGGCCATCGGCAAGCAATTTTCTGGCAAGATCAACTGCCCCCCTGTTACCAGTAACCACAGGAGTCCCTCAAGGGTCCATTCTTGGCCCCTTGCTGTTCTGTCTTTTTACTAACCAGATCTCTTCATTCACACCCTCTGCCTCAATAGTACAATACACAGATGACACCACCTTCATATGTGCTGCCCCCACCTTAAATGAACAGTAAACCCTAACCCAAAATACCTTCACCCAAGCCGAAACTTGGTTCACTATCATCAAACTTCTTAATCCCAACAAAACCAAACTAATTATTTTTGGCCCAGGCAGATCACCTCCCCTAAATAATAATTTCATCATCAACTCCAAAGATAAGATTCAAATCAGCATAACCACACACACCAAACTGCTAGGTGTAGAAATAGACAATAACCTGAAATTCGATATACACATAGCACAAACCATCAGGAAAGTTAACAAAAAACTTGGACTCCTCTACAGGAACAAACACTCTATCACTAAACATACCAAAGCTACCATTGCAAGGACCCATCTTTTATGCATCCTCCTATATGGCTCCCATCTTGACTGATCTCCACCAAACCAATCTAAATAAAATGGAATCTTGCTATAACAAGATTGCCAAGTTTGCAATTGAAGCCTCATATAGGTCCCACCACTGTCTATCCCTTAAGCAGCTCAACTGGCTTGAGTTGCCTCATATACTCCTAATCAATCAACTGTCTATAGCACACAAATTCTACTACTTTCCTGACATAACCCCAGCACTTCAGCATCTAATACATCCCTGCATTCCCTCTAGAGCCTTAAGATCTAGTAACCAGAACCTCATAACTGTCTTCAACCATAAAAATGAAGTTGGTATAGCCCTCTTTGCCAGCACCATTGTCAAAAACTGGAATGCACTACCAAGCCATATAACCTCTACTACCTCCCCTTCTCATTTCAAAAAACTCCTGAAAACACATTATCTAATGGTTATGCTCATGTCAATCCCCAGGTTAATCCATACCAAAAGATTGTTTCAGAGCTTCAGCGATGTATAAACAGCTTTTTCCTGAAAGCTTGTTAACTCATTGATATTTACCTTGCTGTAATTATAACTGTAAAAAAAAATGTTGTCTTAAGTTTATTATGTACCTCAATGATTGTAGCTGTTATGAGATGTAATCGCTGCCATATTGTATAAATTCTATATGCATGATTTGCTATCTCTCTTTTTCATGTATTGTATTGTATTGTTTTTTATTTGTGGAGCTTTTCTCCCTAGGCCTCCCCTGAAAATGGACCTGTGTCCAGTCACACTTTCCCGGTAAACAAATGTAAAATAAAATAAAAATAAAAAATAAAATAAAATTGGCTTACTCACTGATGTCATCCCAGGGGGATCCACTACCTGGCAGCCTGGGAACATATGACTGACAGATCGCGCTGCTTTGCCAGAGGTGGCCTGCATCTGTCTCACTTGGCCTTCGGGCCTCTGGCAAAAGCCCTTGCCTACCCCATAGCACCTTTTTAGGGAAACTCATGGGGTCAATCCTACCAACATATAACTCTCAACAAAATGCAAAGTAAAGGCCATGCCATTAAAAGCTAGCAGTCTAAACAGGAAAATGTACTCATTGCAAGCATTTGTAACCCTGGCAGATGGTGACATTTCTGCACTCACAGAAACCTGGCACACAGCTGCTGGGAGCAACCCATCCCTACTTGATCACTCATCCTGTCACACAGCCAGACCCCAAAATGTGGGCAGCAAAGTCAAAGGAGGTGAAGTATAAAGATATATTAGACACACACCTCCATGCTGGTCAAACAGTCTGACACACATAAGATACCCAAGTGCAGTTAACCGATGACAAGACCCCTAAGCAAATTATAGGTAGCTACAGGCAAATATATCTGACTCAGGATACCCACCCCGCATATCTGGCCATCTACAAATCTATCAAGATTCAACCCTTTACCCTGATCCTGGCTGACTGATATTACCCACTTCATGATTGGAAAACCAACCTTGCCAGAACAGAAATGCACATACATTCTCCCATCTTATCAATGCTAAATCTTTAGGTCAGCTACTTGATACCCCCACATGATGTGATACATGTGTTGGACTTGGCAGTAACCAACATGATTAACCACTGCAGCACCCCTATGGTATCATCCTCCCTGGCAAGATCTAGAAAAAAAGCATTCACCTTTGATATCACCATCTACCCTGACCCCCACCCCCCCAGCCATGGTAAGATAAAAATGTATCCAAGCTGAGCACAACCACCAGAGTGATGGTATAAACAGATGAACAGCGCCCTACTCCACTGGATGAACATGCACCAATGTCAAATGTACACAAAAGTTCTATACCATCATATATATAAAGATGCATGGAATCAGGAATACCTGACAGGACAACAGCATTGAAAACAAGGGAGAGTAAACCAGTCTGCAAACATCTGCAATAAAGGAACTATGTAATGAAAGGATGACATTGCTTCTCAGTCCTGAACAGGTGCACAATTGGAAGTAATCAGCCCTAGCCTGAAAAACAAATAAGACCACCACTGAAATCCTCTAAAGGCATCTCCAAGTCCAAATTCCCACATCTAAGACAGACAATCATAAGACCTTCCTCACATATGTCTGCATTCGCAAAGGAAGCTCCCAGATCTGTGCAGCACTGGTAGTCAATGACAGAACATACACACATGCTGTAGATATAACCAATCTACTGGCTGACAGATTCAGTGGCAATGTCTCTTCTCTGCCCCCCATCAGGAAAGCAGGACATCCCCAGTACCTGACCACCCAACCCTTATCACTAAGGAACAGGGCATCACTGCCCTCTCAAAGCCAAGAAGACAACCACCATGGGACCTGATTACATCCCAGCCTGCAACCTACATAAACCTGGGCATGAACTGGCAGCATCATTATGCACCCTACACAACCAAAGCCTGAGTAGTGCCTTTGCCACAGCTGACTGGCGCACAGCCACTGTCATCCCTATACACCAAGGCGGAGTGTTCACCGATCCAGGAAATTAAAGACCCATCAGCCTAATGAGCCTGATCTGCAAGGCCATGCGATGGATCATCATGGATCTCATTAACAGGGACACTGGCAATCTCCAAATACTTGACCCCACACAGTCTGCCTTTCTCAAGAGGAGGTATGTCACTGTACTCTGGATGACATCCCTGAGACAGCCAACAAAGGCATGGATGAGGGAAAGATGGTGCACTCCGGCCACCTTGACTTGGCCATAGTACATGAACCCTGTCAACTAGGAAGCAATCTATATGTTACTAGATGGGTAGCAAACTGGTTCATTGATAGAACCCACATGATTATAATAGGGGTATCCAACCCAAGCAGTACACCCATAATGAGTGGCATTCCACAGGCATTGGTCTGGGGGTCTGAGGTATATGGGATATACTTCCCTGAGGTGCAGGACAAAAACACTGGCCTATGGCTGACCAGCTTGGCAGATGACTGCAAGCCGGGAACAGTCATCAATACCCAAATAGATGTGGATGTCCCATAACAGGGTCTCACCAAAAAATGACTGCTGCCAGAAACATGGCCTCAAGCTGAATGCCTGCAGATGCATCATCATCTCCATCAGGGAGACTGATGTCCACACATATTATCACATTAACAACAATGTCCAACATACACAATCTGTACTAAGGCATTTGGCCTCCCAGGTTGACAGCAACTGGAAGTCTGTGCACCAAGTCACTTCCATTGTTCAGAAAGCTTTATAGATGGGCCAATTCAAAAGTAAGGGTATCTCATCCAGGGATAAAGAGGTCATATGATCCATGTATTCTAAGCTTATAAGGCCAATTATTTTGTACAATGCCCCCTTCAGCAAATACCTTACAAAGCACATGCAGCAGCTGGAGAGACCACAGAGTTTCCTCACCAGGAGATTCCAGGACCCCAAACACCTACCCTACACAGATAGGCTAACAGTACTATCCCTCTACTCAGTTCCATAAACACGTCTTAGAGGTGACCTCTGTCTGGTATACAAAGCAATCCAGACCCTGCTGTGATGGGACTGTTGCACATTTGGAAGGCAAGGCCCACTTGAACAACCTGTAGGTGCACCATCAACCTGGTCTGTGATATCAATAGGGCTCATTGGTGTGACAGATATGCGTCCCACAGACTCACCCATCTGTGGAATACACCCCTTGTTCACATCAAGCCAAGCGCCTCAATACCTCTTGTGAAGTGCTCCCTGTATAAATGGAAGTGAAATAGAAAATACAGTCCTGTGATTCCACCTGTGTCCCTGCTGGACAGGGGCTCTGGGTACTGACATTTCTTAACATGAGCTACACTCTCGTCTGCAAGGGTTATATGGTCTTCAGGCCTAATAGCCTAGTAACCTCATATCAACCTATCAACCTATAAACAAATATCTGTCAGTGGTTCACTTCATTACTCTTCACTGCCCTGCTACTGACATAGCTGGAAATCACAGTGCTATGTGACATATACCACACATATAATGGACATCTCTGCCCAGTAGCATGCACTCTGTACCCACACCAGGATATGGCTTATCAGTTAAGTAGAATACCACGCAAGCAGGAGACCCCCAGCCAGTATATCACTGAGGTGTTGGACTGTTTACACAGCTTCATCAGCCAAGCAGCTGTAGCCACACATCTCAACCGGCCGGATTGGGCAAGAATGTCTATAGTTTTGCTCACAATTTCAGTCTGTGCATCATACATCTTGTATTTCCCAGGTAAATTACTGTGATGATCTGAGGATATCTGTCAGTCAGTAATGACACAATACATTTCAGTGTCAGATGACATATATGTCAGAACATGTCTGCTAAAACAAACACTGTTACTCTGGAAACTTTCTACTTTAATAAAAGCAATATTTATAGTATCTCCCTATGTTTGGACCATTGTCCTCCCATTTTGGCAGGCTATCTCCATATTTATTGCACTAACAGGTTGAGAGGAATGACTGTAGCACACAAAACCCTGTACTGGAGTACAACTATCTCTGGAATGGAGCCCCACTCTTACTATAGAAGGTCATACTGGGCATGCTCCTACACTTAGGGAACTACAGCCCATGTCTAAACCCATATCAGCGTATATAACTGTATTGTCTAAACCCACATTGGAGTATATAACTGTATTGTGCATATATGTCTTTGCATACAGACAGCTATGTGCAACTTAGCTGTCTCTACCCACACCTGTCAGACAGGAGTACCCTCAGCTATCTGTAGGTGGTCTATATGTGATATATCTGCATCTGTTGTGTGTGATACATAGACTTATATATGGGCAACATAGAGCAATATTTCAGACATACACACACATAGACATGGGGAAGAAAGAGACAGACAGTGATAGAGAGAGAGGGAGAGAGAGAGAGAGAGGCACACAGGGAGACACACATAGAGAGTGACTCATAGACAGGGATACCCTGAAAGGCATAGAGTGATGTCCTGCTGCAGACAGTTGCATACCAGTTGTAACCAGTCACATGTGCCAGCATGAAGGTGAGCCCCATTGTGTAATAGTACTGAGGTAGGGGGTTTAATATCACATCACCCGCCTTTGTGTGCATGTGTGTTTGTAGGCTAAAGTACTATGAGGCCTTACCCCCTCAATACGCAAACAATGGCCTGACTGTACACGCTTTGCTGATATCATTCACCTTAGAAGTATCTTTGGACACATGTCATCCCTATGAGCTCTGTGCAGCATGTGATAGCTGTGTAACACTATAATACAAATAACTACATAGTTAGGGGTTCTAACCTCAGTCCTGCCAAATTAAGTGTGTGTGTGTTTATGGGGTAAAGACATTTAGGCCATTCCTACCCAGGACGCTACCCAATGGCCTACTTTACAAGGGCTGCTGATATCATTCACCTTAGAAGTATCTTTGGACAGCCCTCAGTCCTATAAGCTCTGTGGCACATGTCATAACTATGTAACAGTATAATATAAACAACTTAATAGGCAGGGGTTCTAATCTCAGTTCTGGCATGTGTGTATGTGTGTGTGTGTGTGTGTGTGTGTGTGTGTGTGTGTGTGTGTGTGTGTGTGTGTGTGTGTGTGTGTGTGTGTGTTTGTGTGTGTGTGTGTGTGTGTGTGTGTAAATGTTTGTAGGTTAAAGTATTTTGAGGCCTTTCCCACCAAGTACACTTCCCATTGTCCTACTTTACAATGGTTGCTGATGTCATTCACCTAATATGTACCTTTGAACAGCCACCAGCCCTATAAGCTCTATGGCATGTGTAATAACTGCATAACACTGTAATATAAATAACTAGATAGGTAGTGGTTCTAATCTCAATTCTGGCTAATGTGTGTGTGTGTAAATATAAGTGTTTGTAAGTGTGTATGGTTGCAGGTCAAAGTATTTTGAGGTGTTTTCCACCCAGTACATTTCCCATTGCCATAGTTTACAAGAGCTGCTGATGTCATTCAAATTAGAAGTACCTTTGGATAGTCCTCAGCCCTAAAAGCTCTGTGGAGCATGCCATAATTGCGTAACACTGTAGTACAAATAACTAACTAAGTAGGGGTTCTAAACTCAATAGTGGCAACTGCTATACTATGTGCGCGTATATGGGTGAGAACAATATCCTCTGGGGGGTAGGTTATACCATTTTGAGGTGTGTTCCACTTCCATCCAGTACACTTCCTGTTGCCTTACTTTACAAGGGACACTGATGTCATTCACGTTAGAGGTACCTTTGGACAGCCATCCACCCTATAAACTCCATGGTGCATGTGATACTTGCATAACAGTATAGTACAAATAGGTAGATAGACATGGGTTCTAATCTCAGTTCTGGCTAATGTGCATATATGTGTGTGAATGTTTGTAGATCAAAGTATTTTGAGGCTTTTCCCATCCAGTACACATCCCATTGCCCTACTTTACAAAGGCGGTTGATGTCAATCACCTTAGAAGTGTCTTTGTACAGTCATCAGTCCTATAAGCTCCATGGCACATGCAATAATTGGGTTAAGGGTTCTAAACACAATACTGGCAACTGGGATACTGTGTGTGTGTGTGTGTATGTGTGTGTGTGTGTGTGTGTGTGTGTGTGTGTGTGTGTGTGTGTGTGTGTGTGTGTGTGTGTGTGTGTGTGTGTGTGTGTGTGTGTGTGTGTGTGTGTGTGTGTGTGTGTGTGTGTCTGTGTGTGTGTGTGTGTGTGTGTGTGTGTGTGTGTGTGTGTGTGTGTGTGTGTGTGTGTGTGTGTGTGTGTGTGTGTGTTTTATTCTCTGGGAGAGTTATACCATTTTGAGGTGTGTTCCACCCAGTACACTTCCCATTGCCTTACTTTACTAGGGATGCTGATGTCATTCACCTTAGAGGTACCTTTGGACAGCCCTGAGCCCTGTAAGTTTTGTGGCATGTGTGATAATTACGTAACAGTATAGTACAACTAGAGAGATAAGCAAGAGTTCTAATCTCAGTTCTGCCAAATGTGTGTTTGTAGAAGTGTTTGTATGTGTATAGATTAAAGCATGTTGTAGCCTTTCCTATTCTTTATACTCCTCATTGCCATACTTTACAAGGGCTGCTAATGTCATTCACCTTAGAAGCACCTTTGGACAGCCCTTAGCCCTATAAGCTTTGTGTTGAATGCGATAAATGCATAACACTGTAGTACAAATAACTAGATAGGTAGGGGGTTTAATCTTAGTCCTGCCAGATGTAAGTGTGTTTGTGTGTGAACCATATCCCTGGTGTTGTGGGTTATACCATTTTGAGGTGTGTTCCACCCAGTACACTTCACATTGCCCTACTTTACAAGGCCCACCTATGCTATGCACCTAAGAAGTACCTGTATACACTCTTCAGGCCTATAAGCTCTGTAGCACATGCAATAACTGTGTAATGCTATAGTACAAATAATTAAATAGGTAGGGATTCAAATCTCAATACTAGTAACTATAGTACTGTGTGTGAAGCATATCCCCTGTGGCTGTTGTTTATGTTGGTTATAACATTTTAAGACCTGTTGACTCCCTCCCCATGGCATTACTTTAAAGAGGCAGTTAATGGCATCTGCCTTACATGGACCATGTTAAACTATACAGGCCATGCCAGTTATCTGTACATATGCATATGGAATATCCAGATATTTGCAAGCTGCATGTGGTCTGTGTCTCCTAACAATAAGCATTTAAGAGTAATCATTGCCAAATATGTCACAGGTACCATACTGATAGACATGTCAGCATCAGACATTGTACCTGTCTGAAGCATCATGCTGACACAAAATATGTTACTCTATCACTTGTCCAATAATGAAAGAAGAATGTATGAGATCAGTTGGTATTTGAGGTGTTTTATCCCACCATACATGAAGGCATTCCCAAGATTACTTGTTGTAAGAGGTAGAAAGTTATGTCCTCAGCATATTATCTCTGTGGTGCATGTAATGTGCACATAGCACCTTAATACATACAATTGGATACATAGGCTACTAATCTATTGGCAACTGTGCATGTGTTTCTGTATGCATTTCCATAGTGGTTATCTTTACTGTGTGTATGCAATGGTTATACCATTTTGTGTGCCTCTTCCACCATGTGAACTCCCTAATGGCAACCTAGTTGCAGCCCATACAGATGTCATTCACCTTACAAGCACAGGTGCACAGTTTCTAACACAAAGGCACTGTTGTTCATGCAATAGTTATGTCACTGTGTACTGTACATAATTAGAAAGGTGAGTCGTCGAATATGGGAAGTGTCAACTCTGTGTGCATGTGTGTTTCAATGCATGCCCCATACAGCAGTGTGTGTGCGTTTCAGGTGGCTCTACCATGTTATGGGCGTCTGAAACCTCCATTGGCAATTCTAACAGCCTCTGCAGTTGACACCCACTTTAATAGTACTGGCAGGCACTGCAACAGTACATTACCTCTGTGATGTTTCTGTTATGTATCTAGCAGTATTTTTGTAAAACTGGGCCGGTAGAGGTTCAGCTATCAGCAGGGGCATGTCATGAATGTGTATGTGTATGCAGCGCATATGTGTGTGTGTTGTGTGTGTGTGTGTGTGTGTGTGTGTGTGTGTGTGTGTGTGTGTGTGTGTGTGTGTGTATTCTGAGGCCTTTCCCACCAAGTACACTTCCCATTGTCCTACTTTACAATGTTTGCTGATGTCATTCACCTTATATGTACCTTTGGACAGCCCTCAGCCCTATAAGCTCTATGGCATGTGCAATAACTGCATAACACTGTAGTGCAAATAACTAGAGAGGTAGTTGTTCTAATCTCAATTCTGGCTGTGTGTGTGCATATAAGTGTTTGTAAGTGTGTATGGTTGTAGGTGAAAGTATTTTGAGGCCTTTCCCACCCAGTACATTTCCCATTGCCCTACTTTACAAGAGCTGCTGATGTCATTCACCTTAGATATACCTTTGGATAGTCCTCAGCCCTATGAGCTCTGTGGTGCATGCCATAACTGCATAACACTGTAGTACAAATAACTAACTAAGTAGGGGTTCTAAACTCAGTACTGGAAACTGCGATACTGTATGTGTCTATATGGGTGAGAACAATATCCTCTGAGGGGTGGGTTATACCATTTTGAGGTGTGTTCCACTTCCATTCAGTACACTTCCTGTTGCCCTACTTTTCAAGGGACACTAATGTCATTCACATTAGAGGTACATTTGGACAGCAACCCACCCTATAAGCTCCATGGTGCATGTGATAATTGCATAACAGTATAGTACAAATAGCTTGGTGGACATGGGTTCTAATCTCAGTTCTGGCTAATGTGCATATATGTGTATGAATGTTTGTAGATCAAAGTATTTTGAGGCTTTTCCCATCCAGTACACATCCCATTGCCCTACTTTACAAGGGCTGCTGATGTCATTCACCTTAGAAGTATCTTTGTACAGCCCTCATTCCTATAAGCTCCATGGCGCATGCAGTAACTGTGTTAAGGGTTCTAAACTCAATGCGGGCAACTGTGATACTGTGTGTGTGTGTGTGTGTGTGTGTGTGTGTGTGTGTGTGTGTGTGTGTGTGTGTGTGTGTGTGTGTGTGTGTGTGTGTGTGTGTGTGTGTTTTATCCTCTGGGCGAGGTTATACCATTTTAAGGAGTTTACCACCCAGTACACCTCCCATTTCCCTACTTTACTAGGGACGCTGATGTCATTCACCTTAGAGGTACCTTTGGACAGCCCTCAGCCCTATAAGTTTTGTGGCATGTGCGATAATTATGTAACAGTATAGTACTACTAGATAGATAGGCAAGAGTTCTAATGTCAGTTCTGCCAAATGTGTGTATGTAGAAGTGTTTGTATGTGCATAGCTGAAAACATTTTGTAGCCTTTCCTACTCTTTACACTCCCCATTGCCATACTTTGCAAGGGCTGCTAATGTCGTTCATCTTAGAAGTACCTTTGGACAGCCCTTAGCCCTATAAGCTTTGTGTTGAATGCAATAACTGCATAACACTGTAGTACAAATAACTAGATAGGTAGGGGGTTAATCTTAGTCCTGCCAGATGTAAGTGTGTTTGTGTGTGACCCATATCCCTGGTGTTGTGGATTATACCATTTTGATGTGTGTTCCACCCAGTACACTTCACATTGCCCTACTTTACAAGGCCCGCCTATGCTATTCACCTAAGAAGTACCTGTATACACTCTTCAGGCCTATAAGCTTGGTAGCATATGCAATAACTGTGTAATGCTATAGTACAAATAACTAAAATAGGTAGGACTGCAAATCTCAATACTGGTAACTATAGTACTGTGTGTGAAGCATATCCCCTGTGGCTGTTGTGTATGTTGGTTATAACATTTTAATGCCCGTTGACTCCCTCCCAGTGGCATTAATTTAAAGCATCAGTTAATAGCATCTGCCTTGCATGCACCATGTTAAATTATACAGGCCATGCCAGTCATCTGTACAGATGCATATGGAATATCCAGATGTTTGCAAGCTGTATGTGGTCTGTGTCCCCTAACAATTGACATTTAAGAGTAATCATTGCCAAATATGTCACAGGTACCATACTGACAGACATGTCAGCATCAGACATTGTACCTGTCTGAAACATCATGCTGATACAAAATCTGTTACTCTATCACTTGTCCAAGTATGTACAAAGAATGTATGAGATCAGTTGGTATTTGGGGTGTTTTGTCCCACCATACATGAAGGCATTCCCAAGATTACTTGTTGTAATAGGTAGAAAGTTATGTCCTCAGCATATTATCTCTGTGGTGCATGTAATGTGCACATAGCAAGTTAATACATACAATTGGATACATAGGCTACTAATCTATTGGCAACTATGCATGTGTTTCTGTATGCATTTCCCCAGTGGCTATCTTTACTGTGTGTATGCAATGGTTATACCATTTTGTGTGCCTCTTCCACCATGTGAACTCCTTAATGGCAACCTAGTTGCAGCCCTTACAGATGTCATCCACCTTACAAGCACAGTGGCACAGTTTCTAACACAAAGGCACTGTGGTGCATGCAATAGTCATGTCACTGTGTACTGTACGTAATTAGATCGGTGAGTCATCTAATATGGGAAGTGTCAACTCTGTGTGCATGTATGTTTCAATGCATGTCCCCATGTCCCTGTGTGTGTGTTTCAGGTGGCTCTACCATGTTATGGGCCTCTGAACCCACCATTGGCAATCATAACAGCCCTTGCAAATGTCACCCACTTTAATAGTACTGGCAGACACTGCAACAGTACATTACCTCTGTGGTGTTTCTGTTATGTATCTAGCAGTATTGTTTGTAAAACGGGGCTGGTAGAGGTTCAGCTATCAGCAGGGGAAGGTCATGAATGTGTATGTGTACGCACGCGCATACAAGTGTGTGGTGTGTGTGTGTGTGCGTGTGCGTGTGTGTGTGTGTGTGTGTGTGTGTGTGTGTGTGTGTGTGTGTGTGTGTGTGTGTGTGTGTGTGTGTAAATGTTTGCAGGTTAAAGTATTTTGAGGCCTTTCCCACCAAGTGCACTTCCCATTGACCTACTTTACAATGGTCGCTGATGTCATTCACCTTAGCTGTACCTTTGGACAGCCCTCAGAACTATAAGCTCTATGGCATGTGCAATAACTGCATAACACTGTAGTTCAAATAACTAGATAGGTAGTGGTTCTATTCTCAATTCTGGCTGTGTGTGTGTGCATATAAGTGTTTGTAAGTGTGTATGGTTGTAGGTGAAATTATTTTGAGGCCTTTCCCACCCAGTACATTTCCTATTGCCCTACTTTACAAGAGCTGCTGATGTCATTCACCTTAGATGTACCTTTGGATAGTCCTCAGCCCTATAAGCTCTGTGGTGCATGCCATAAGTGCGTAACACTGTAGTACAAATAATTAACTAAATAGGGGTTCTAAACTTAATACTGGCAACTGCGATACTGTGTGCGTGTGTGTATATGGGTGAGAACAATATCCTCTTGGGGGTGGGTTATGATGACTTCCATTCAGTACACTTCCTGTTGCCCTACTTTACAAGGGACACTAATATCATTCACATTAGAGGTACCTTTGGACAGCCACCCACCCTATAAGCTCCATGGTGCATGTGATAATTGCATAACAGTATAGTACAAATAGCTTGGTAGACATGGGTTCTAATCTCAGTTCTGGCTAATGTGCGTATATGTGAATGTTTGTAGATCAAAGTATTTTGAGGTATTTCCCAGCCAGTACACATCCCATTGCCCTACTTTACAAGGGTTGCTGATGTCATTCACCTTAGAAGTATCTTTGTACAGCCCTCATTCCTATAAGCTCCATGGTGTATGCAGTAACTACATTAAGGGTTCTAAACTCAATGCTGGCAACTGTGATAATGTGTGTGTGTGTGTGTGTGTGTGTGTGTGTGTGTGTGTGTGTGTGTGTGTGTGTGTGTGTGTGTGTGTGTGTGTGTGCGTGTGTTGCTGTGTGTGTGTGTGTGTGTGTGTGTGTGTGTGTGTGTGTGTGTGTGTGTGTGTGTGTGTGTGTGTGTGTGTGTGTTTTATCCTCTGGGCAGGGTTATACCATTTTGAGGTGTGTTCCACCCAGTACACTTCCCATTGCCTTACTTAACTAGGGACGCTGATGTCATTCACCTTAGATGTACCTCTGGATAGCTTTCAGCCCTATAAGTTTTGTGGCATATGTGATAATTACGTAATGATATAGTACAACTAGATAGATAGGCAAGAATTCTAATCTCAGTTCTGCCAAATATGTGTGTGTGTAGAAGTTTTTGTATGTGCATAGGTGAAAGGATTTTGTAGCCTTTCCTACTCGTTACACTCCCCATTGTCATACTTTACAAGGACTGCTAATGTCAGTCATCTTAGAAGTACCTTTGGACAGCCCTTAGCCCTATAACCTTTGTGTTGAATGTGATAACTGCATAACACTGTAGTACAAATAACTAGATATGTAGGGAGTTCAATCTTAGTCTTGCCAGATGTAAGTGTGTTTGTGTGTGAACCATATCCCTGGTGTTGTGGGTTATACCATTTTGAGGTGTGTTCCACCCAGTATACTTCACATTGCCCTACTTTACAAGGCCCGCCTATGCTATTCACCTAAGAAATACCTGTATACACTCTTCAGGCCTATAAGTTCGGTAGCACATGCAATAACTGTGTAATGCTATAGTACAAATAATTAAAATAGGTAGGGATTCAAATCACAATACTGGTAACTATAGTACTGTGTGTGAAGCATATCCCCTGTGGCTGTTGTGTATGTCGGTTATAACATTTTAAGACCTGTTGACTCCCTCCCCATGGCATTACTTTAAAGAGACAGTTAATGGCATCTGCCTTGCATGCACCATGTTAAACTATACAGGCCATGCCAGTCTTCTGTATAGATGCATATGGAATTTCCAGATGTTTGCAAGCTGTATGTGGTCTGTGTCCCCTAATAATGGGCATTTAAGAGTAATCATTGCCAAATATGTCACAGGTACCATACTGACAGACATGTCAGCATCAGACATTGTACCTTTCTGAAACATCATGCGCATACAAAATCTGTTACTCTAACAGTTGTCCACGTATGTAAGAAGAATGTATGAGATCAGTTGGTATTTGGGGTGTTTTTTCCCACCAAACATGAAGGCATTCCCAAGATTACTTGTTGTAAGAGGTAGAAAGTTATGTCTGCAGCATATTATCTCTGTGTTGCATGTAATGTGCACATAGCACCTTAATACATACAATTGGATACATAGGGCTACTAATCTATTGGCAACTGTGCATGTGTTTCTGTATTCATTTCCCCATTGGCTATCTTTACTGTTTGTATGCAATGATTATACCATTTTGTGTGCCTCTTCCACCATGTGAACTCCCCAATGGCAACCTAGTTGCAGCCCTTAACGATGTCAGCCACTGGAATTGTCACGCACTTTAATATTACTGGCAGACACTGCAACAGTACATTACCTTTGTGGTGTTTCTGTTATGTATCTAGCAGTATTGTTTTTTAAAACTGGGCTGGTAGAGGTCCAGCTATCAGCAGGGGCAGGTCATGAATGTGTATGTGTACTCATGCGCGTACGCGTGTGTGGTGTGTATGTGTCTGTGTGTTTGTGTGCGTGTGTGTGTTTGTGTGTGTAAATGTTTGTAGGTTAAATTATTTTGAGGCCTTTCCCACCAGGTACACTACCCATTGTCCTACTTTACAATGGTTGCTGATGTCATTCACCTTAGATGTACCTTTGGACAGGCCTCAGCCCTATAAGCTATATGGCATGTGTAATAACTGCATAACACTGTAGTACAAATAACTAGATAGGTAGTGGTTCTAATTTCAATTCTGGCTGTGTATGTGCATATAAGTGTTTGTAAGTGTGCATGGTTGTAGGTCTAAGTATTTTGAGGCCTTTCCCACCCAGTATGTTTCCCATTGCCCGATTTTACAAGAGTTGCTGATGTCATTCACCTTAGATGTACCTTTGGATAGTCCTCAGCCCTATAAGCTCTGTGGTGCATGCCATAACTGTGTAACATTGTAGTACAAATAACTAACTAAGTAGGGGTTCTAAACTTAATACTGGCAGCTGTTATACTGTTTGTGTGTGTGCATATATGGGTGAAAACAATATCCTCTGGGGGGTGGGTTATACCATTTTGAGGTGTGTTCCACTTCCATTCAGTACACTTCCTGTTGCCCTACTTTACAAGGGACACTAATGTCATTCACATTAGAGTAACCTTTGGACAGCAATCCACCCTGTAAGCTCCATGGTGCATGTGATAATTGCATAACCGTATAGTACAAATAGCTTGGTAGACATGGGTTCTAATTTCAGTTCTGGCTAATGTGCATATATGTGTGTGAATGTTTATAGATCAAAGTATTTTGAGGCTTTTCCCATCCAGTACACATCCCATTTCCCTACTTTACAAGGGCTGCTAATGTCATTCACCTTAGAAGTATCTTTGTACAGCCCTCAGTCCTATAAGCTCCATGGCGCATGCAGTAACTGCATTAAGGGTTATAAACTCAATGCTGGCAACTGTGATACTGTGTGTGTGTGTGTGTGTGTGTGTGTGTGTGTGTGTGTGTGTGTGTGTGTGTGTGTGTGTGTGTGTGTGTGTGTGTGTGTGTTTTATCCTCTGGTGGGGTATACCATTTTGAGGTGTGTTCCACCCAGTACAATTCCCATTGCCTTACTTTACTAGGGACGTTGATGTCATTCACCTTAGAGGTACCTTTGGACAGCCCTCAGCTCTATAAGTTTTGTGGCAAGTGTGATATTTACGTAACAGTATAGTCCAACTAGATAGGTAGGCAAGAGTTCTAATCTCAGTTCTGCCAAATGTGTGTGTGTAGAAGTGTTTGTATGTGTATATGTTAAAGCATTTTGCAGCCTTTCCTACTCTTTACACACCTCATTGCCATACTTTACAAGGGCTGCTAATGTTGTTCACCTTAGAAGTACCTTTGGGCAGCCCTTAGTCCCATAAGCTTCATGTTGAATGTGATAACTGCATAACACTGTAGTACAAATAATTTATTTATTTATTTTATTTTATTTTATTTTACGTTTGTTGACCGGGCTAGTCTAGCTGGACATGTATCCGTTTTCAGTAGAGGCCCGGGGAGAAAAGCTCCAGTACAGGCAATAAACAATGATTTGTCACATAAAGCATTAATATGAGTAAACAATACAAGGTAAAAAAAGAAAATCAATTTCAACACAAAAGAAATACTAAAAATAGGAGATAAACTTATAATATATACTACTGTATTAGACTTATAAAACAGAAACAATAACACAAGATGAAGTTACACAGATAGATAAAAAGGTTACTGGTAGAGCCTACTTCTCAGATATAACTCTCAAACTATTGAAAGTGTTTGTGAGGAGCTCAGTAAGGGGAATGGGGAGGAAAATTAGGTGAATGAGGACATGGTTTCAGTCGGGATTAGCACAAGGACACAGCCACTGTGTTTTAAGATGTTCTTTGATGTGTTTTTTGAAAAGAAAGGTAGAGTTTTGATTAGTTATTTCTTGAGGGAGTTGATTCCAGTTTTTACCTATGGAATTTGAAAATAATGAATCCCCAGCTTTATTATATGATTTAGTTAGAGACACTAGGAGTTTGTTAGAACGGAGTGTGGCTAGGTTTTTATATGGTATAATCAGTTTTGTAAGGCTAGGGGTGACATCAGGGTAGTAAAGGGTCTTTTGAATGATGAGTAGTTGTTGATAGAGTAAGTGGTTATTTAGCTCTAACCAATCTAGCTGTTTGAGGTTAAGACAATGGTGTGTTCTTAGGGGAGTAGCAGTAATGAATCTGGCTATGCTATTGTAGCAGATAGAGAGTTTGGTAATGTTATTTTTGGATAAGTTAGTATAGATAGGTGAGGCATAGAAGAGGGTGGAGATCAGGTGTGTCTGAGCAATGGTTTTCTAACTACTGGGGTAAGAAAGGGTTTAATTCTGTAGAGAGTCCCAATTTTTTTGTTGACAGCTTTAATAGTGGTGTTGATGTGTTCATCATAATTGAGACTGTTATCAATAGTTACACCTAGTAATCGAGTGGTCTTATCAGGGTTAATACTGGTTGCATTATTCGAGGAGATAGTAAAGAGAGGTGTGGGAGATTTATGAGTGGGAGTAAAGAGAAGAAGCTTAGTTTTTTTGGGGTTAAGGAGGAGGCAGTGTTGCATAAACCAATTTTCGACAGTTAGGAAGACTGTTTGGGTGAGGGACTGGAGGGAGGGAATATTTTTAGCAGTGCAGATTAACGTTGAGTCATCAGCATATTGAATGCAGGTGGCTTGTGGTATATTCAGATGTAGGTCATTGATAAACAATGAAAAAAGAAGGGGACCAAGGATTGATCCTTGTGGAACACCAATATTTACTGGGAGTAAGGAAGATAAGTTGTTCTCCCAAAGGACTGCTTGTTGCCTGTTATGGAGATAGCTCTTAAACCACTGTAGCGAGTGTGGGCTGAGAGAATAAAGGTTTAGTTTGTCAAGAAGTATATTGTGGTTAACCATATCAAAGGCTTTTGAAAGATCTATGAATAGTGCTGAGGAGAAACGATTATTGTTTCTATTATTATTTATGGAGTCAGAGAAGGAAAGGAGGGCAGTTGTAGTGCTGTGGAATGGTCTGAAACCATGTTGACAGTCGGCTAGAAGTTTGTTTTGAAGGAGGTAGTTAAGCATTTGTTTATGAACACATCTTTCCATAATCTTGGCTAATGGGGAAATAACTAGATAGGTACGGGGTTTAGTCTTAGTTCTGCCAGATGTAAGTGGGTTTGTGTGTGAACCATATCTCTAGTGTTATGGGTTATATCATTTTGAGGTATGTTCCACCAAGTACACTTCACATTGCCCTACTTTACAAGGCCCGCCTATGCTATTCACCTAAGAAGTACCTGTATACACTCTTCAGGCCTATAAGCTCTGTAGCACATGCAATAACTGTGTAATGCTATAGTACAAATAATTAAATAGGTAGGGATTCAAATCTCAATACTGGTAACTATAGTACTGTGTGTGAAGCATATCCCCTGTGGCTTTTGTGTATGTTGATTATAACATTTTAAGACCTGTTGACTCCCTCCCCATGGCATTACTTTAAAGCGGCAGTTAATGGCATCTGCCTTACATGCACCATGTTAAACTATACAGGCCATGTTAGTCGTCTATACAGA
Organism: Protopterus annectens; assembly: GCF_019279795.1. Lineage (NCBI taxonomy): Eukaryota > Metazoa > Chordata > Ceratodontiformes > Protopteridae > Protopterus > Protopterus annectens. The sequence continues at coordinate 1,720,347,193 of NC_056733.1, read as the reverse complement.
TGCATATGGAATATCCAGATGTTTGCAAGCTGTATGTGGTCTGTGTCCCCTAACAATGGGCATTTAACAGTAATCATTGGCAAATATGTCACAGGTACTATACTGACAGACATGTCAGCATCAGACATTGTACCTGTCTGAAACATCATGCTGATACACAATCTGTTACTCCATCACTTGTCCAGGTATATAAGAGCGATGTATGAGATCAGTTGGTATATTGGGTTTTTTATCCCACCATCCATGAAGGCATTCCCAAGATTACTTGTTGTAATAAGTAGAAAGTTATGTCCTCAGCATATTATCTCTATGGTGCATGTAATGTGCACATAGCACCTTAATACATACAATTGGATATATAGGGCTACTAATCTATTGGCAACTATGCATGTGTTTCTGTATGCATTTCCCCAGTGGCTATCTTTGCTGTGTGTATGCAATGGTTATACCATTTTGTGTGCCTCTTCCACCATGTGAACTCCCCAATGGCCACCTAGTTACAGCCCTCATAGATGTCATCCAACTTACAAGCACAGTTGCACAGTTTCTAATACAAAGGCACTGTGGTGCATGCAATAGTCATGTCACTGTGTACTGTACATAATTAGATAGGTGAGTCATCTAATATGGGAAGTGTCAACTATGTGTGCATGTGTGTTTCAATGCATGTCCCCATGCAGCAGTGTGTGTGTTTCAGGTGGCTCTACCATGTTATGGGCCTCTGAACCCACCACTGTCAATCCTAACAGCCGTTGCAAATGTCACCCACTTTAATAGTACTGGCAGACACTGCAACAGTACATTACCTCTGTGGTGTTTCTGTTATGTATCTAGCAGTATTGTTTGTAAAACTGGGCTGGTAGAGGTTCAGCTATCAGCAGGGGAAGGTCATGAATGTGCATGTGTATGCACGAGCATACAAGTGTGTGGTGTGTGTGTGTGTGTGTGTGTGTGTGTGTGTGTGTGTGTGTGTGTGTGTGTGTGTGTGTGTGTGTGTGTGTGTGTGTGCGTGTGTGTGCATGTGTGTGTGTGTGTGTGTGTGTGTGTTTTATCCTCTGGTGGGGTATACCATTTTGAGGTGTGTTTCACTCAGTACAATTCCCATTGCCTTACTTTACTAGGGACATTGATGTCATTCACCTTAGAGGTACCTTTGGACAGCCCTCAGCTCTATAAGTTTTGTGGCAAGTGTGATATTTACGTAACAGTATAGTCCAACTAGATAGGTAGGCAAGAGTTCTAATCTCAGTTCTGCCAAATGTGTGTGTGTAGAAGTGTTTGTATGTGTATATGTTAAAGCATTTTGCAGCCTTTTCTACTCTTTACACACCTCATTGCCATACTTTACAAGGGCTGCTAATGTTGTTCACCTTAGAAGTACCTTTGGGCAGCCCTTAGTCCCATAAGCTTCATGTTGAATGTGATAACTGCATAACACTGTAGTACAGATAACTAGATAGGTACGGGGTTTAGTCTTAGTCCTGCCAGATGTAAGTGGGTTTGTGTGTGAACCATATCTCTAGTGTTATGGGTTATATCATTTTGGGGTGTGTTCCACCAAGTACACTTCACATTGCCCTACTTTACAAGCCCCGCCTATGCTATTCACCTAAGAAGTACCTGTATACACTCTTCAGGCCTATAAGCTCTGTAGCACATGCAATAACTGTGTAATGCTATAGTACAAATAATTAAATAGGTAGGGATTCAAATCTCAATACTGGTAACTATAGTACTGTGTGTGAAGCATATCCCCTGTGGCTTTTGCGTATGTTGATTATAACATTTTAAGACCTGTTGACTCCCTCCCCATGGCATTACTTTAAAGCGGCAGTTAATGGCATCTGCCTTACATGCACCGTGTTAAACTATACAGGCCATGTTAGTCATCTATACAGATGCATATGGAATATCCAGATGTTTGCAAGCTGTATGTGGTCTGTGTACCCTAACAATGGGCATTTAACAGTAATCATTGGCAAATATGTCACAGGTACCATACTGACAGACATGTCAGCATCAGACATTGTACCTGTCTGAAACATCATGCTAATACACAATCTGTTACTCCATCACATGTCCAGGTATATAAGAGTGATGTATGAGATCAGTTGGTATATTGGGTTTTTTATCCCACCATCGATGAAGGCATTCCCAAGATTACTTGTTGTAATAAGTAGAAAGTTATGTCCTCAGCATATTATCTCTATGGTGCATGTAATGTGCACATAGCACCTTAATACATACAATTGGATACATAGGGCTACTAATCTATTGGCAAATGTGCATGTGTTTGTGTATGCATTTCCCCAGTGGCTATCTTTGCTGTGTGTATGCAATGGTTATACCATTTTGTGTGCCTCTTCCACCATGTGAACTCCCCAATGGCCACCTAGTTACAGCCCTCATAGATGTCATCCAACTTACAAGCACAGTTGCACAGTTTCTAACACAAAGGCACTGTGGTGCATGCAATAGTCATGTCACTGTGTACTGTACATAATTAGATAGGTGAGTCATCTAATATGGGAAGTGTCAACTATGTGTGCATGTGTGTTTCAATGCATGTTCCCATGCAGCAGTGTGTGTGTGTGTTTCAGGTGGCTCTACCATGTTATGGGCCTCTGAACCCACCACTGTCAATCCTAACAGCCGTTGCAAATGTCACCCACTTTAATAGTACTGGCAGACACTGCAACAGTACATTACCTATGTGCTGTTTCTGTTATGTATCTAGCATTACCTTTTGTAAAACTGGGCTGGTAGAGGTTCACCTATCAGCAGGGGCAGGTCATGAATGTGTATGTGTATGCATGCACGCTTGTGTGTGTGTGTGTGTGTGTGTGTGTGTGTGTGTGTGTGTGTGTGTGTGTGTATGTGTACCAGCATACCTCTTAACCGCTCACAGAAATACATCTGGTTAAAGCCATATGGAAAGCTGGGGCAAACAGCAAACATTAAGCACATCCTTCACATATTGCTGTATCACACATGGGAAATAGCTAGCAGAACAGGTCATGCATGTGAATGTACCTTTACAAAGGGTATGTGTTGTTACATGACAATATCCGTCTTTAATCTGCAATGTCAATCTGCCATGATTTCCCAAAACATTGTCCAGGAAAAACACAGGTTTATGACAGATGGCAAGAAATTATGTGTCAGACATCAGGACAACCTGCAGACATATGCAGTGGTCAGAGGTATGGCAACCATCTGTACCCATACCTCCCAAGCTCTTACAGCACGAAACGTTTATAAAGCCATGAAAAATGGGGTGACAAAGGCCACATAATAGGGACACTTTTCAAATATTGTTCCTACAAACCTATATAAGTGATAGAATAATGGGTTTTGCATTAGCATAGATACTCTGAAAGTTATGACATCTGCAACTCATAATGTCTGCCATTCTTTATTGACATCAATCCACGGTGATTCGGCAATGATTTGCCAGACTAACACAGGTTTATGAGAAAATGCACCAAAGATATGAAGCAAGAACCTGGAAATTATGTGGAAATCTGAACAGTTGAGTGGTATGTCTGTACCAGCCTCCAGGTTGCAGTCCATGATTGGCAAGCTGTAACCTGTGACAACAACTGAAACAGTGAAAAGAATTCCCAAGACAGTCGGACAAGGAAAATGTCATACAGTTCTGTACTGACTGCATAGAGCAGTTACTGCATATCAGAAGCACCTTAATGTTATGAGAAATACTGTAAGCTAAGGTAATATCACACAAAGAAGGTGTCATAGTAGCAAACCAGAGGAAGTCCTCTGTGTTGCACTTGCCGTGGGCATGCTATGTGCTGCCAACTGTCACATTACTACAAGTTTTGTCCCACACTCCACATTTGATATTGTCACACACTCATTGTGTGTTGCCTATATGTGTGCAATATGTAGACATGTGAAGGCCCTGTGATTACCTGGTGACCATAAGATAGGTGAATATTTTCGGATTAAAGTAATGGCTAGGCTTGTGTGTGACCTAGTGTCAGTACTGAAGTAACCTCCTCTGTATGTATGAGCCTGTGGTATTGCAGACCACCCAGGTGGCATGTATGAAGGCTAACTGGCTGTGTCAAGGGGTATGTATGCAAGGTCACACTGTCTGCCACCAGTGTCCGTCACACACACTGTTGCATGCATCTACACCTAGTAAACATGTACATATACAGCTGTACCTTGACTATTAAAAGGTCACTGTGTTCCCACTCTGCCATACTCATCATTGGCAATGTCAGCAGGCCCACACCCTGCAGACACACAGACACCTGGAACACAAACAGAATACAGTACGTGAGACTACAGTCAGTCAGTAGTACTAACAGCAATAATGCATCTTGGCTTTAAAAGGTACATACAGTTTGATGTGTACCCATAACAACTGCCAGCAGACAGTACCTTATACATAATTGCATTACTACACTGTACTATATTCACCCTGTGCAGCAGACAGATATTAGCATGTCCCTGCATCAATGGTATGGATAACAGGGATGTGGCACAGATATCATCACATGCACAGGGTGTGGTGTGGGTTTGCCAGAGGCCTAGGCTGGGCCATACAGTTGACATTATGTGTGTGTGTGTGTGTGTGTGTGTGTGTGTGTGTGTGTGTGTGTGTGTGTGTGTGCGCGCGTGTGTGTGCGCGTGTGTGTGTGTGTGTGTGTGTGTGTGTGTGTGTGTGTGCATGTGCATGCATGTGTGTGTGTGTGTGTGCATGTGTGTATCTGAAGGGGTGTTGTTCAATTGGTCCGTGCAGAGGAGCTGTGTTTGTCTGGTGGTCATCTGCCTGTGATAGAGATGTGTGAGTGTCTGTATGCACACAGTCAAGCCATGCGGTTGCCCTACACAGGGGTATGTTGGACAGCCATGCTCTGTACATGGCAGGATGTACAGTTCTCTGTCTCCAGACATGGACAAACATTAAGCACATCCTTCACATATTGCTGTATCACACATGGGAAATAGCTAGCAGAACAGGTCATGCATGTGAATGTACCTTTACAAAGGGTATGTGTTGTTACATGACAATATCCGTCTTTAATCTGCAATGTCAATCTGCCATGATTTCCCAAAACATTGTCCAGGAAAAACACAGGTTTATGACAGATGGCAAGAAATTATGTGTCAGACATCAGGACAACCTGCAGACATATGCAGTGGTCAGAGGTATGGCAACCATCTGTACCCATACCTCCCAAGCTCTTACAGCACGAAACGTTTATAAAGCCATGAAAATGGGGTGACAAAGGCCACATAATAGGGACACTTTTCAAATATTGTTCCTACAAACCTATATAAGTGATAGAATAACGGGTTTTGCATTAGCATAGATACTCTGAAAGTTATGACATCTGCAACTCATAATGTCTGCCATTCTTTATTGACATCAATCCACGGTGATTCGGCAATGATTTGCCAGACTAACACAGGTTTATGAGAAAATGCACCAAAGATATGAAGCAAGAACCTGGAAATTATGTGGAAATCTGAACAGTTGAGTGGTATGTCTGTACCAGCCTCCAGGTTGCAGTCCATGATTGGCAAGCTGTAACCTGTGACAACAACTGAAACAGTGAAAAGAATTCCCAAGACAGTCGGACAAGGAAAATGTCATACAGTTCTGTACTGACTGCATAGAGCAGTTACTGCATATCAGAAGCACCTTAATGTTATGAGAAATACTGTAAGCTAAGGTAATATCACACAAAGAAGGTGTCATAGTAGCAAACCAGAGGAAGTCCTCTGTGTTGCACTTGCCGTGGGCATGCTATGTGCTGCCAACTGTCACATTACTACAAGTTTTGTCCCACACTCCACATTTGATATTGTCACACACTCATTGTGTGTTGCCTATATGTGTGCAATATGTAGACATGTGAAGGCCCTGTGATTACCTGGTGACCATAAGATAGGTGAATATTTTCGGATTAAAGTAATGGCTAGGCTTGTGTGTGACCTAGTGTCAGTACTGAAGTAACCTCCTCTGTATGTATGAGCCTGTGGTATTGCAGACCACCCAGGTGGCATGTATGAAGGCTAACTGGCTGTGTCAAGGGGTATGTATGCAAGGTCACACTGTCTGCCACCAGTGTACGTCACACACACTGTTGCATGCATCTACACCTAGTAAACATGTACATATACAGCTGTACCTTGACTATTAAAAGGTCACTGTGTTCCCACTCTGCCATACTCATCATTGGCAATGTCAGCAGGCCCACACCCTGCAGACACACAGACACCTGGAACACAAACAGAATACAGTACGTGAGACTACAGTCAGTCAGTAGTACTAACAGCAATAATGCATCTTGGCTTTAAAAGGTACATACAGTTTGATGTGTACCCATAACAACTGCCAGCAGACAGTACCTTATACATAATTGCATTACTACACTGTACTATATTCACCCTGTGCAGCAGACAGATATTAGCATGTCCCTGCATCAATGGTATGGATAACAGGGATGTGGCACAGATATCATCACATGCACAGGGTGTGGTGTGGGTTTGCCAGAGGCCTAGGCTGGGCCATACAGTTGACATTATGTGTGTGTGTGTGTGTGTGTGTGTGTGTGTGTGTGTGTGTGTGTGTGTGTGTGTGTGTGTGCGCGCGTGTGTGTGTGTGTGTGTGTGTGTGTGTGTGTGTGTGTGTGTGCATGTGCATGCATGTGTGTGTGTGTGTGTGCATGTGTGTATCTGAAGGGGTGTTGTTCAATTGGTCCGTGCAGAGGAGCTGTGTTTGTCTGGTGGTCATCTGCCTGTGATAGAGATGTGTGAGTGTCTGTATGCACACAGTCAAGCCATGCGGTTGCCCTACACAGGGGTATGTTGGACAGCCATGCTCTGTACATGGCAGGATGTACAGTTCTCTGTCTCCAGACATGGACATGGGAACTGGTTCTGCCAGAAGTCTCACTGGCACCACCAGGCCCAAGGTCAGATGCAGTACTACTCCCTGATGGTGACTGCTGTCTACTGGATCCATGTCCCTGATGGGGACCGCCCAGGACCAAGTGCCTATGGCCTTCTCCATTGTGGTGTGGACAGCACCGTCTGTTTGGTAGTGCTGGTGGCACTGCTACTATGGGAGTGTAGATGTGCACAGCCACATAGACTCCCAGCTGATGTTGTTGCTGACCTACATCCACATGGCCAGCACCCTACTCCCACAACATGCTAATGCACAGACATTGCATGGTCAAGCACTGACAATGTCTCACCCCACCATCTATCCATGACAAAAGCATACCATGTGGCATCACCAAGGCCATGGAGGTCATCACGCATGACAGGAAGTGTTGCATTCATGACCCTGAGCATCTGCCTGGTGTTGTGTACAGGACATGCCTGTGCATCCATGATGGACCAAAACATGTGTCTGGTGACACCTGCTGTTACACTTGCGACAGGGGCTTGATGGGCGGCAGTCCTCCTTTGAACACCTGTCCATCAGCCTGTGTGGGACCTCACCTGATTTCTGGCTCTGACTAGTGTCTACAATCACACTTGCCATAGTCACCACACTTACCTGTTCCATGCCACCTCCCTCCGACTGTCCATTATCTGTGGCTGCTGGGGACTTGGTATGTGGGGACATACTGGCTGTGTGTGAGGACATTGTGGGTGAAAGTGGGATGCTAACCAAAGGCAATGATTCAGCCCCTGACAACCCCAACTGTGCCTCTCTATCATCACCATCATCATCAGAGTCCATTAAGACATTAACATCAGGTTGTGAGGGGGAGTGACCATAACCCCCATCTTCACCTGTGTGGGGAAGACGGCATATGTAAATTAATACCTGCACTATAATGTTTACTGAAACACAGTCACACACACACACACACACACACACACACACACACACACACACACACACACACACACACACACACATACACACACACATATAGGTAAGGTGGCACAAAGACATTATTCAGACCACACAATTTCTGAAAGATGACATGCACAACACACAATCAGACCACAACAGACACACTCTGGACAGGCCCTCAGAAACATGCAGTGCAGCTATATCCACTTAATGTTGCTACTAATATACACCTCTGAGATATATGAGGTGTGGTAGTATGTGATGGACCTTTGCCTAACACACATTTCTCCCATGTACACAATATTGATGTAACCCTGTATAGCACAGTGGCAACACCTACAGAGACATACATGCCAATATGCTACAGCTCCTGTAAAAGACTCCTTTGATGACCACTGTGATGCACTGCAGTTAACCCCACTACAGGTGAACATGCACATATTGCATTATGGCTAAGGGTAACAGTTGTGTGCATGGAAAAATGCATGCCCTTAGCATGCCTAGGTTATTGGTGAGCCACAACAAGACATTTCCATACTCACCGGCTTCAGGCAGCTGTTCTCCAGCCAGACCAGAGGGACCTAAGAAGTTGTGGGGGAGAGATATTGTCAGCACACTCACATGTGGCATTGGTACAGGATAAATGATGCATTTCTGAACATGTACAGAACAAGCTCTGATATTACACAATTTGCTGTCATTCACAATAGATGTGCAGTTGTGTGCATTACAAAACCCCGACCACAAATGCAATTTGACCTGATATATGCATGCAGATACTCTAAGGATGTCAGTATGAATGATACAGTATTGATATGTTGCCCACTGGGGCCTTACCTGGATGTTCTTCGCCTGTTGACTGTGTCACCCACCTCCATGGCATAGGTTTGTATGGTTTCCTGGGGTGTGGTGGCTGCCTCAAGGTTGGCAAGGAACTCCTCTGTTGGTATAAGTGGGGGTTGCATAGCAGGACCCCCATTTGTGGCTGTCTGGTCCCTGTCCACAGCTGCAGCCCTTTGCGGGGCATGGTGGATGAGGTCAGTGGCCCTGTGCCTGACCTGTGCATATGTTCGGTCATGCTGCCCCAGACTGTTCACAGTGGCCACTAGGTATGACCACAGGGCAGTCCACTGTTGTAGCTGCTGTCTCCCCCTCCCAAACATGATTGTGTGATGCAGAGTCATGGCATCTACGATCACCACATTCTCACCATCTGAAAATGGATGCTGCCGCTGTCAGGACATTTCACCTGAAAGACATGAACAGGAAAACACGTCACAAGATCTCATACATTGGGCACTATTATGTACAGATCCTGAACATCCACATTTGCTAGCATTATTCAGAGGTAACAACCACATTGTACCCCTGCCATCTATGAACACTGTGTGTATGGGGGTAGTGTCACCATATTGGCATTAGAGCATGTATTGAATTCCTGATGTTTCATGTCTCCCCATTGAGGACCGTTAATGTGCATAATCCTCCATTCATCATTCACATCAGACAGCTGATGCAGCAGCTTGGGACATCAAAGACATTCTCTACCAGGGCATACCAGCCCATTAGACATCTACCATACACCTACAGGCTGGCTATAAGGCCTACCCTCTCCCTGGTGTCATACATACCCTTCAAGATTTACCTCATTCTGGCATGCCAGCCAATCACACAATCCTCATTGCTGGGACTGTTGCACAAGTGTGGGTCATGCTGTACTTGGTTAACACACACAAACACACACACACACACTCACACACAGACAGACACACATACACACACACACACACATGCGCGCACACACACACACACACACACACACACACACACACACACACACACACACACACACACACACACACACACACACAAACACAGACAAACAGCTTCCACCTGGTGAGTGTCCTGGACAGGTCTTGTTGGCAGCTTGGATGCGTGTCACACTTTCACCCTGTGGGGGAATGAGCAGAGTAGGTACCTACACCTTTGCAGGAGTAACATGGCCAACTGGATGGTTAATGGCACATGCACCACTGGGATACCACCTGTGTCCTTGTTGGATGGGGACATCAGCTGCTGCCTTGCATACACATGGTCTAACATGTGGCCTAGGGATATGGCTGCTCAGGGCCCACAGCCTAGTAACCTGGTATGGTACATGGAATACCATAAGTGGCCCATCTGCTGTGACAGACTGTGTTGTTATGTGCCATTGACTGCTGGTTGTCCCCTATGGGCAGCATTACAGTGCCATGTATTCAGGCCTACATCCCACAAATAGATGAGTGCTCCTACAGGTGCATGTGGACATTCCAGGAATGGCTGAACTACACAATAACTGAGATCAGTGCATATGTGTAGTAGGGTGATCTCCTCATAGGTGTTTGACATCTTCAGCACCCAGATGTCTGTGTAATGCATACATGTGCCTGAGAGATGTAGACCCCACTGCCAGACAAATGTGTATTTCTGCACACCAGTTGAACAATACATGATGTTTGCCCACATAGCTTGGGGAATGTGTCTGTGGCATGTCAGACCCCTGGGGGCACAGTGATGTTACCTGGGTATCTGGTATTGTATCCATTCCCTTACATTGTATGCTCAGTATGTACGCACTGCTGCTGATACAGTGCCAGCATCCACCCACTAGTGCTACCTATAACTTTCTGTCCTGCTGCAGTGGTCACTAGGTATGCCAGCCATAGATGTGAGGCAATCAAATACAGGTGTGGAGTACACACTCACCTAGGCAGAGTATGCCAGGAATGGTCAAAGAGACCTGGACAATCTGTGAAATTACCCTATATGACATTGTCAGACTGATAGAGGCTCAATGATGGTACATGATGTGATATGCCATCTGTATCCACCAGTACATAGTGTTAGTCTGTCATCCCTGCACTGGCCCAATCATCAGTGAGCCTAAATACATGCCACTACTACCTGTGAGGGATGTACACAATGGCAGGTTGACAAGTACACACCCATTAAAGTACAATTACCCTTCGGAGCACACATAAGTCACAGTCAGTGTGGGGATTGTTTCTCCCTGTCTCTCCACAACCCCAATAGCACTCTACACTGACATACATATGAGTTTAACATCTCAGCAGAGCAGTCAGTCCAAAACATCTGTCACCCTTTCTGTCCAACCAGTACTTCGAGTCCCTGGCCAAGTAGCTGACACACACACTTTGCTATTTGTGTTTTGAATCACACACTCTCACACACACACACACACACACACACACACACACACACACACACACACACACACACACACACACATGCACACTCCTGTTAAACTCTGGCACAACTTTGCTACCTATGGGCCCATCAGCCCAGACTTTAAGGTAGTTCTGACTGCCACTATCCATCTCTGTAACTGTTATTGTAAGGCCTTTAACAAAGGGTGACAAATCCTACTGTGTGATGAGCCTATTAGCAAAATGGTAAGTGTGACTAAGACCAAGGCTATTGGAGTGAGCTATATGGTGTTGCCGTGTGTATATGCAAGTACTATAAGAGCTGACTTAGTGCTATACAGACCAGACACAATGACAAGGTGTAATGATATGAGACAATAAGTAATAAAGGAACAAGAGAATACTGTCTCAATGCAGTAACTACACAGTTCAAACTCACAGGGATTCATATATGACAGCATTGCAGGACAGTCTACAATACATACAGGACAGTGTAAAGTACTAGGTGCATAGGTTTATTGGATGATACTAGGCTATTGACCCAGATGTCCTCATAAGCCTAGCCCAGATGTTTGTCCATGTCCATTCAAAGTCAGCACCTGTTTCCCCTGTCCAGCTTATACACAGGTGGGATCCCAGGGGTGCCTTTTGTGTTTCTCATACAGTCATCCAGCTGCTTCTTAAATAAGGCTAGAGGTACTCTGCTAGACATGGGGAGGGGACTGTATTTTACAGACAGTGTATTGTCTGAGACACAAACCTATCCCACCAACAAGTACTATTCATGTCATAGACCAAGTGAGGGCTTTGCATGTAGGTTGCATGAGTGTGGTTTATCTTATGGATATGCATAAACTCCATCAAGGCTGGTTTGGGAATGGCCTTGTTAGCCAGATACACATTACCTATGATCAGTCTGTATGACACTGAGTTGAGCAACAGGGATTTCAGCCTATCTGTATAGGATAGGTGTTGCAGACCCTGGATTTTCCTGGTCAGGAACATCTGTGGTCTCTGCAACCATTGCATGTGTTTGGCAAGGGGAAATGCCAATCAAGCCATTGTACTCAATAATGGGTGTGATACAGGAGGAGTACAGGGATGCTATGGCCTCCTGGTTCCTGGATGACATACTCTTATTTGTAAAGTGGGCCATGTAGACAGCCTGCCGTACAATGTTGCCAGTGCGGTAGAAAACTGTCAGATTGCTATGAACCTTGTTGCACAAGTCACCTCACACCTGATTTCATGCTCAGTACATTGTTATTACTGTCATAACTAGTGTGGATGATGTGCCACAACAATAATAATGATGCATTCCCTGGCATTCAGCTGGAGGCAATGCTTCTGGTCTCAGCCATAAATTTGGATAAGAGCCTCTTGGTGGATGCTCACATCACTAAGGGAATATAAGACAGTGGCCACCTTGCAGTCATCTGTAGACCTGGTGAGCCACAGTCCACTGGTTTTGTCTTGCACATCAGAACAGCATATCCTAAATAGTAGAGGCCTCCAGACAGATCCCTGGAGTATACCACTCTTTAAGGGTCTATCACTAGGGGTGGCCTCCCCTACTTTGACTTAGTGGGTACTATCATTGAGCCAGTTAGCTACCCATCTGGTAACATTCAGGTTGATGCCTAGCTGTGTAGGCATATGTATTATGGCCAACTGAGGATTATTGTCAGAGGCTTTGGGTAGGTGAAGGTAGGCAGTGTGCACCATCTTCCCCTCGTCCATGTGTTTGTTGACCACTTCAAAGCAGTTGGTTGGGTTTAACAGGCCTCATCTCCCTTTGAAAATGTCAAACTGTGCTGGCTAAAGAATTCTGAGGTTGCCAATGTCCCTGTTTATAAGGTCCTTGATAATGCCTTCCATGGTCGTGCAAATCAAGCTAGTAAGGCCGATGTGCATATGATTGGCTGGGTCAGTGCCTGCTCCACCTTTGTGTAGATGGGTGACAGGAGCTGTCCTCCATGCAGATGGGATAACACTGGTGTTCAGGCTTTGGATGGCTACAGTGTGTAATGGAGCTGAGAGCTCATGCCTGAATTCATGTAGGATGCAGCCAGGGATGTTATTAGGTCTCATGGGGACTTCAGTTTGTTACCCTTGAGAGGGCATTATGGACCTTCTCCCTGAAGATGAGGGGAGGGAGCAGGTGCTGTGCATGCCCTCCTTTACTGATGGGAGGATGGGTGTGGTGAGGTTTTCACTTAACCTGTTTACAACAGGTTGGCTATATCTCTGGCATATGTGTATGTGGTGCTATCGACCACCAGTATAGAGCATATTTGGGTGTTGCCTCTGTGATTTCAGACATATGTGAAGAAGGATTTGTGATTGGCCTTGGTGGATGTGTCTTATTTGCATTCAAAATTAGCCCTACAGTAATTCACATGTGAACTTATTTGCTTGTTCAGACAAAGGTGAGATTGCTTCCAATTTAGCACCTGCTCCTTCTTGGTCTTGTACAGCCAATATTTCAACCTATTATGGAGTTTGTGTATTGCTGATGTCCACTACAGAGGTTTACTCTACCTTGGGGAAGATGATTTTGTCCAGTGAGGTATTGCTGAGTTCATACAGCTATGTGGATGCTCATATATATGTTTGGCGTAGGCCTGGACACAAAGTCATGACACAGTTAAGCACTTTTTCAGTTTCAACCTAGTAATTATCATCAAACTACTAATTATTTCTGTTTCAAAGCAATACAACAACTTGTAGCTGTAGATATTTATGTCTTTTTGATACACTGAAACTAAGGGTATACATTTGTAAAACAAGTACAGCATATTTACTTGATGTTTTGCAACTCATGTCTGCATTTTTGGGGCTTCCAGCTGCTACTATTACTACATACATGTGCACAGGTAATACTTGATATATATTTCTGTTCTTTGTCAGTATGGCACACTGTGTTTACATTCTTGCTACTCAGTCATACCTTCCAACCTGTTAGAGCAAGACATCTGGACAGCAAGTCTTGTTGAGACCAATTGTTTAACTTCCTATTTCTCATTCTTGCATACTCCCTTCTGCATTCCATTGCATGCTTAATTCTTTGACATACCTGTTATAGTGGTGCAGAGTTTTCTCACAGCAATGCAGACATGTGGGTTCTGTAGTCACAATCTGTCGTTATTTAGAAAGGTTCAGACTGGTTTTGCATAGGCAGCAGCTTGCCTTTTGTAAGTAATGCTCATGTGCAGGTGAAGGCCTGTGCACCAATTGGTGTCTCCCAGTTGCTAATTTCATCCAGAACAGCTGTGTTGTCTTTCCATTAGCCAATGGCATGGCAACACACTGCTATAATTAAGTCCTCCATGTGGGCCTTGTCCCTTTTTCTTGCCTGTGAGGGAGACATTATGGAGGTGTGGGAGCTACAGCATCACAGGGGGTAGGTGGAAATACCTCTGAGAACAAAGAAAACGAGTAAATTAACACAAACTAATAAACCAAACAGCAAAACAGAGCAGGAAAACGATACTTCAAATGGACAAGAAATAGACATTTATTGAGATAAAGCGCTTTTCATCTGGTTTAATGACACAAACTTCTCCAGACAGTTACTTCAAAAAAGTACTTGCTATATATACACAAATACAAGGAGAACTCAATCAACAAACAGAAAACAATTAAACAATTAAGCAGTGAACTACTACTTACTTTTTTTTAAAAAGACAGGCACAAATTCATAGCAGTAACAAAAAGTGGTGCATTAGCATTTGTTACTGAAACTATTTTACCAAAACCCCCATATTAAGTTAATATAGCTTTAACTTAAAGAAAGCTGAAAACAAAATATAATTGTGTAATGTTGACAATAAGAGACAATAAAAATATAAAAATATTTAAACATATTTAAAAATAATAACATTATAAAACACTTAGATAAGATAAAAAAACTAATAAACACTCAAACTTTTACCAAAATAGAAAAATCTAAAAACAATGCACCTGTACTAACAAACTAGTCATCTACATAAACTCTTAATTTTCAAAATACTGCTTATTGAGCAGTTTTCATTGAGACCAGGGACAATAAAGGCATTAAGTCTAATCTGCCAAAGCAGTTCTAATTCCTCTAGTTTGAAACGTGTTGGACCACCTCTTTCACTTGCAATAACTTGGTCAATGACCATAAATTTAAATGAATGGTTGGGAAAAAGAAAAATATGTTTTGCTAGAGCATTATCATGTTTGTTTTTTCTAATAGCATAAGAATGCTCATAAATACGGTCTTGGAGACGACGCTCAGTCTTGCCTACATAAAATGCAAGACAACTTTCGAACTGGGCCAGGTAGACAACCATTTTTGAGTTACAATTGACTCTATGTTTCAAGTTGTAAGTATAATCTTTCAACTTGAACCTGTTGGATTCTGTCACATACTTGCAAAAATTGCAGCTTTGACATTTATACATACCCACTATGCTACTTGTAGGCCGCTTTTGTCGCTCAAACAAATCTTTTAAATTTTTTGCTCTCCTGAAAGTCACTTTAGGTTTAATCCCTAGTTTCTGACACACACTCTGAACTGTCTGAAGAAGTTTGTGCCATTAAACCAGACGAAAAGCGCTTTATCTCAATAAATTTCTACCTCTGAGAACAAGAAATGTGGGGAAAGCCCAACAAGATGGAAGAGAAAGTTCCAGAATTATGGACAGATTGTAAGTATTGGTGTTATACAGTTAGGAAATTGCTAGATTAGCAGGGTTTGTCTGGACATGCATTGTCTGTGTGATTTGAAGTCTGACAGTGGTATGTATATGACATACCTCTCAACTCTACAGATTTCCGCAGAATGTCCAGAGGTTTGCCTCTTATGTTTGTTCTGTTCTTCAGACAATTTTTGATTTTGGCAAATCAATAGCATAATCTGAGGATTGAAGTCACTAAATGATGACATCCATTTGTGTTTCAGACTTCATATCCTTCAGGAAAGTTATGTTTCAACAAACCCTGTAACTCCAGCAACTTTTTCAGTTTATAACACCATTATTTAAGATATGTCCCTATTTTTGGCCCATTGTCCCCAAAGTATGTCATGCTTTGTCCAGATGTCTTACACTAAGAGGTTCAGAGGTATGGTATATCATTATTTAGTGACTTTACTCCTGATATCATCCCAATGATTTAGCAGAATCCCAGAAATGTTACGAGGCAGTGGCCATAAATATGATCCTACAACCTGCACATTCTGTGGAAATCTGTACAGTTGAGAGTTAGGTATGTCTGGCCACTGTTAACAGACTGTCAAGATTGTGCAGCAATGTAGTGTGCAAATGTTTGTTGGGCTGAGTAGGGAGGGGACAGATGTGAGTGTCATAGATCCTTTTCTATCTGTGCATGCTGCTACAGCTGCTGGTGGTCTACCAGCTGTATATGTTTTAAGGGAGACTGAGACATGTCCAGTAACACCTCAGGATTCAAAGTACACTGTGACTTGGGACAGTATATATATGAGTAGTGTGTGACTGGCAATCAGGATACATTGTTCAAACAATCGTTATACTCTAGAGGTCAGTTGGCTTACTGATATGTTGCTGTGACCATGGTGCAAATGTTTGTGAGTAGGCAATTTCTCACTAATGTCTGTTTTTCCATACCGTTAGATCCCTGTAATGCATGCTATATTTACAAATGCATGAGTAATTCCCCAGAGCTAATTTGGTGTAGTGTTGTTTGGTATGACGGTAGTTCAGAAGGTGCTGGTTGAAATGGCTGTCAGGTCTCACTGTTTTTTTCCCTTCTGTTGCATGACTGCACTCATTCCTCTCCACTGTCCAGCTTTTCATACACTGTCAAGATGTGTGGCTCATATTTTTGGTCTGTTCCCCAAAACTGTTGTGCATGTCTGACAAATCACTCAGATGATGTGAGCATTGAAGTCATTAAATAATGACAATCATTTGTGTTTCAAACATGAACATTATCAGAAAAAAAAAAAATTATATATATATATATATATATATATATATATATATATATATATCAAACCGTGATACTCTAGCAACTTTCTATGCTTATAAAATCCATATTTAAAATATGTCCCTTTTTTGGCCTTTGTCCCTCCCACTTTGTCAGGCTAGGCTTTGTGCAAAATTTTTTTTGGGTGGCAAAAGCCAGGGTACATTTTTGGCTAGGCTTATATAGGCCCTTGGGCCAGCAGCCTAGTACCTACCTATGAACCTATAAACCTATGTCTTGCACTAAGAACTTGAGTGTATGTATATATGTATATGTATATATATATATATATATATATATATATATATATATATATATATATATATATATATGTGTGTATATATATATATATATATATATATATATTTATACAAAACATTACTAATTCCACAGGTTTTTCCCTAATGTTGGATGGCCATCCTGCATGATATATTTATGGAAACATTACTAATATGTAACAGGTCATGTGGAGTAGTGGTAACTGCTGTGACGGGAGTGCACAGGGTCCTAGGTGTAAGACTTGCCAGGCATGATTATATTTTTCCCCTTATGTTAAATGACTGTAATGCATGATATGTTTGTAAAAGCATTTCAAATTCCCACAGCTCAGATGCTGTAATGGTACATTGCTGTGATTGTAGTGCACAGGGTCCTGGGTTTGGGACTTGGCAAGGCTGATTATTTTGTTGCTGGGCAGAAGAAGGGCTGATTAAGACAGAGTGATTAGAACAGTTTTAAGCAGTTGTAAGCAGATTTGTGTGGTTTTGCAAGATGCTAAGAGACGCTTAAGTAGCCTTATCTTTGCTTAGTGGCGCTTATTCCCACATAAACCTGTGCTAATTTTAAATAAAACAAAGGAAAAAGGGTGATAGGAAAGTGGGGAAATGGGGGCAAGCAGGGGGTAAAACACTAGGAAAAGTAGCTAGGGATTTGCAGGACGGGTGTAGGAAAGGACCATAGCTCTACAATTCTTCTACCGCAACAGCTGTGACTGATGTGGGAAATTTGGAATTTACAGCCTCACACTCCACAGGTAGGGGAGTTGGCAACATACATTTGTAGAATAATTTGAGGGTAGATTTATTTACATCACTGGACATGGGGGCAAAATGTAGAGCTATGTATGGGGCAATGATTTTTTTTTTTGCAGGACAGATGCCCTTTTTTTTTTAAGGTGAGAGTGAGATGTTGGGGAAGGGCTGTAGGTATGTTTGGGCAAGTAGGTTGGGTAGGATAGGTTGCATTTGTAGACAGACAAGACATACAAGACAGCAGACAGGGGAGGTATATGACACATGAGGGGGGGTAAACACCTTGTACGGGGTGGGTGGCAGGGAATCAGAGGCCCATGAGCCCCCAATGGATACAGTGGGACTGAGATCCCCACTCATGGGCAGTCACCACTGCACCTTCACGGCCCAAAGGTGGCTGTGTTGGGGGCTAGAAAACAAGGGAAACCTGCCCCTTGAGGTGCATCAGGTGGCCCTCGATCTGGCTCAGCCATCCATCCAACTCTGAGTGGCTGGCACTGCGCACCATACCCCATTGTGGGTGATGGGCTCCTCTCCCTGCCTGCTCCTGGTGGGATGGGCCTTGTACCCTGAGGTGGTTCCACCTGAAGATGGTGCAGAACTAGCAGAGGAGGAAGTTCCGGGTTGGGTCCCAGACATGCTGGGGCCCGGTGCCATGGCCAAATGGGGCAGAACAGGCAGATACATTGGGATCAGCCTTACTGAACGTACTATGGTGTAGAGGTTTTCCAAAAAATATTGGTTAGTCATGAACAAAACATTTCAAAATTAGTTATAACAGCATGCGTGGATGTTCCAATTAACCCAAAACAATAGATATGAAACAATTGCATAGCAAACAGAACACATGCATAACTGGAACAACAGTAAGCATTGTAACAGTATGCCAGCTACATTGACAGCAACAGGCCACCAACAATTGTATTTGAACAACATATATTAATATTCAACCAATTAAATATATGAACAATAATAGAACCACCATTAGGTTTTGAGAAAAACATACCCATAGTATATGAATAATAATTAGTGATGCAGATAAAGGGTAGGGAGAGAGAAAAAAGTCCATTAACAACTGTATAGGCTTCTATTTTTCACAACAGTACTGCTCAATACACTATAGGTCTGCCCTCACTTTACATCTACCTATGGCCTATAGCTTCTGTAGCACATACATACCCATTAAACTGTCAACCTGTAATGGTAATGGGCATACTGTGACAACTCTGGGTACATGACTTGAGAGGACTCGTACATGTCAAGGTTACATATATGAAAAAGAAGGGGTACCCTGCACTGATGTTGTGTGAGTGTGCTACTGGCATACTTTACCTGGATTCCTATCTGTGTTCAAGGCTATTGGCAACTGTGACCACTAGCCATGACAGGGTGACACTTGAGAGACATGTATTGGGAAGAGTGCATGATGTATGTACCTATCTTGCTGTCATTTGCAGGCATGGGTTTGGACAGTGGAACAGTTGTACATGGTGCAATAGTATACCCTTCATACAGCTACTACAAAGATGTGTTTACCTGTAAGCCCTGTGGAGAAAATATCTGTTAACACTACCTAACTGTTAATACAAGTATTCAAGATTTCTTGAGTGTATATATGCACACATCTCAGTCCCAGTCCCTGGATTCAAACCATGTCTGGTTGTACAAAAAATAACAACAAAGCTATTTCTCATCACACTGAGCTACTGGGAAACTGTTGTCTCTTGTTTGATTGATTTCTGCTTAATATCCAGTTGGTTAGACAGTCTGACCTTGTAATCCTGAGATTCATGCATGACAGATAGTGTACTGTGTATTAATCCTTTGAAATAATACAATCTGGAAAGCAATGGCTAACACAAGGCAATGTTGCAGGGGACACACTATAATACATTACACATTACTAGGGTTCACATCTTAGTGCATAACATATTTCATATTTCATTTATATCTTGTTTTACAGCTCCACAATCTACAGTTCTACAGTTTTGTATAACAACTGGTTCTCAGAGCTACCTCAGTTAATGCATGCTGTCAAAGTCATGCTTGTTGTGAAGAACCTGTACACATTCTGTTTCTACAACTTACCAGCGTAAACTCAACAGTTTGTGGTATAGATCTTTATTTTAGTAGCATGACACAGTGCTTTATTACTGCATATCCTGTAGTTCAATATTAGTCTGACAAACTTTATTTATTCAGTAGACACAGAACACACTATACCTACTAGCAGTAAACAATGTACTCCTTCTTATTTATTGCACTATGTACTGCAAGATAAATCTGTACTCACCAGCCTGTCGGTGCAGCGTTGACAGTCTGTCTGCATGGGCCTCCCCATTGCTAGCACTCTCCATTCCAGTTGTAGGGGAAAAAACAAACATTATGCATACCTGTCTATCACATACTCAGGCTAGAATTTGGTACAGCTATGGATGAGATACTTACAAACTACTGGAGCATTCCATGCCCATGGATATTGGATCCACTGGGCCAAGAGTGTCCCCTTCCAACACTTTAGGTCAGCATAATGATGCCGTACCTGCTTACCAGTTCAGGGAATTCCAGTGGCACTAGAGAGGTCATGTGCCAGATGGTCCCAGGCCTCTGCTTTGTACTGTGAGCCCTGCTACTGGCCCTGCAGCAGCTTGTCATCATGGTGATCAACAAGAAGCCCAGCCATGACCCCGGATTCCAAAATACCCCAGCACTGCACCCGAAAGCACACTCCCTCTCCAATGCCAGACATAGTTCCTGCACAGGTCAAACTACAACAGGTTTTGGCTGTATTCCCACCTGTGTGGTTTAAATAAGGACATATTCCCACCCTTTGCCATCATTAGACCATTTTTAAAATGTTGAGCACAGCTTAGTGGTGTGCAAATCCACTTAGCTGAGTTGAGCAGTGCTTAAAGGGGTATATGTTGAGCAGTGCTTAGTTGTGCACCTATCCAATTAGCTGAGCTGACTGCTGCTTAGAATTAATGTCTAAGCAATGCTCAAACTTTCTGAGCAGAGCTAAGTACTGCTTAGTATTGCTCAGTTTTCATTTAAGAAAATATTTCAGAATTGCAAATTAATTAATCATTACTGACATATTAAGTGTATATAATTTACTTTACATAATATCCCCTATGTACTTTCGTTACATTACCCTGGGGTGTGACTATACTGTTTGGGACACTCATATTTGCACGGGTGATTTCACATGTTTTGTCCACTGACACTTCAATTTTGGACCAGCTATACTACCCTAATTAACAAATATCAATTATTAAATAATTTGAAAATAAAAATAATTTTAACAATGCTTTCCCATGTAAACATGAAGGGCCTGTCTTGGTACTCAAACCATGAACTGTTGCATACAAAGACAGAACTCTAACCACTACACAATCTCACATTGAGGATTTTAGCTATACATTTGTATTTAGCTCCTATGAGATGTTTAAGCTATGCTGAGCAGAGGGCCATGACGTGCAAATCCTCTCAGCTATGCTTAAACTTAACTTATAATGGAATAACAAAATTAATACAAGCACTTTAGATGCATGTATTAATACTAATGCTGATTCATATTTGGTAATGCACTACCTGTCATTCTATCAACTTTCTATGTCTGTATGAGCAACATCAGGATTGAAGTCCCTAAATAATGGTACACATTTGAGTTTCAGACTTCTAATCCTTCAGAAAATATTATGTTAATACAAACCCTGTTCCTCTATCAACTTTCTAAGTTTATGAGAGCTGTACTTAAAATATTTCCCTATTTTTGGGCCTTTTTTCCCCCATTTGGTTGTCCTTTGTCCGGAGTTTGGGCACTAAGAAGTTTACAGGTATGGCTGTGTGTCTGAGGACACACTTGTACTAAAAGTGCCGTATGGCACTTTCACAATGCATGTGGTATTTGGCAGTACCTGTCACACACACCCTGCATTGCTTCCCATCCACAGTCAAGCTTTCAGTGTGCACGGACACTGAAAGCATTGTAAAGGGCTGTATGGCACTTTCCCAATGCAGGGGATGTGTGACAGTACCTGTCACACACCCCCTGCATTTATTTCAATTTCTACTAACTATTTCAATGTCTGCAGACACTGTTTTAGTTTTATTAGTTGCTTTCAGTGTCCACAGACACTGAAAGCACTTAGGAAAGTACGGTATGGCACTTTGAGGGTGCAGGGTGTGTGTTGGATCTGAGAGTACTACAGCAACATACCCCCTGTACTCATTCAGTGTTTGTGTCAGCAGATCAGTTCTCAGTAGCGCGCCTTCATGAATATGAAAGGCTCACTGCTGAGAAGGCTATGCAGATGTGAACACCATTCACTCCATGTAGGAATAACAGTATTCCTACATGGAGTTTATTGAATCCTGGGGATTTCTTTAAATTAATTGTAAAAGTAAAATTAAGTTTCAAAACCATTCAATTCATGAGCTTTCCCCAAAATTAATTTGTCAATAATTTACTCTACTCCTGCTCTCTTTAAAAGTTGATTGAAACAATTTAAAATATCATGAAGTACAGACCTGTGTTTTGACAAATTTAGATAATTTTACCTCACAATGAACGTGTATTACCAGTTTCAATTTTTGCATAATTAAATCAATTATTTTATCAAAAATGACAAAGCAGAACTCACATGAAACATGTAACTTCTCAAAACCATTTTTTGGGTTACCTGCCTGGAGGAAAAGATTCACGTTTCAGTCTAGTGACCAATCAGATAATGAAATAGAAGAAAGCCAGGTAAATATGTTATTGTAACAAATGAGAAATAGTGATTTTGATATGCAGTTCTTTTCATTCTCATCCAGCCATATTGTTACATATGAAACAGTAATTAGTAAGCTGAATGAGCCTTTTGTCCCAGAAAAAATATCAATACATCAAAGTTATTTCCATAAATGCATGCAGGCCAAGGTGAATGGGTTGTAAGTTTTGAAAAGCACTTATGTGAACTGCCTGGACATTGCGAGTTTAATGAAACAAAGGATGAATGACCCAGAGACAGAATTACATATTTGCTGGATGATATTCAAGTACCTCAAAAGTTACAACATGAAATGAATTTAACACTACAAAAAGCCAAATAAATCACCAGAGACAGAATGAGTAAAGAAGCAACATGGTAATGTAAATATGGCAAATGATATGTGTGGGATAAAACCTCAGAGAAAATAACAAATGTAAAAAGAGATGTAATATTTGCTACAGCAAACATATGCCTCAGAAGCAGAGCAAGTACAACCTTGACAAATGCATTAGTTGGAGTGGGTGTGACCTTGTCAAATGCATGAGTCAGAGTGAGTGTGACCTTGGTGGGAATGTGTCAATCAACATCAAATGCCAACAAAGCACTGAAATTTGGGTGAAAACAATTTCACCAACAGCAGAGCTGTTTCTTGTTGTTTGTCCAACAAAATGAATGAAGTGGAGAAACACTAATCGCTCACTCAGAGAGAGGGTAAGGTAACACTTAGCCGCTATTAACAGCAATGAACCTGAAAGAAGTACTTTAGCTAAGTACGTAATGCACTATGATATGATCCATTCTTTTACATTTAGAGTAGTAGAATGCATAATTAAAAGCTCAGGGTTAGGTGATATAAAAACTAAAACAGAGCAGTGCAAACTTAAATGGATAATTGAACTTCATCCAGAACGGAGACCAGGGATGAATGACAGGACATCAATTAAACCATATTTTAAGGCGAGATGTTTTAATAAATAGAGTTGGTTTTATGTTTTGAATATGTTCCAAATGTCACATGTTTATGTATATATATTCTTTAGTTGTCCTAGATTTTAATGAGGCATATTTAATCTGTTAATTGGTTAATTGTTTGATTGATATATATATATATATATATATATATATATATATATATATATATATATATAAAAGGAAGTGATGTAATTCATCCTTTATGGTCTGAGGAAGTATCTTGTTTGATGTGAAAGCGCTAAACTTTGGAATTAAACGTTTTGTACTTTTGCCGTGTTTCTCCACTTCATTCATTTTGTTAGATTGTCTTGTATTTGATGTTAGCTGGAGTTCATCTGCAGTGGCCGCACTCTCCATTTTAATTAATTTTTTTTGTTTATGTTTTCCTCCACTATAGTGTGACATTGCAGTAAATTAAAATAAGTGTAGGGAGTGTGGGGTGGTGTCCCTTCACATGGCAGATGCAGGAAGAAAAATTTTTCTAAGGATTTCTGAAAGTTCATAGGTTCATAGGAGATTACTAACCTAATGGCTTTAGAGCCCTTACAAGCTTAACCAATCTAACCCAATTTTTTCCAGTATATGGCACCAGGGACAAGGGGATGGCATGGATTTGTGCCTATGCCTTGAGTATCCTACAGATTTCCCCTGTCCATAAGGGATATAAGCAGTACCTCAAGTGTGAGTTTACAATTCTCTATCCATTGATCCAAACTGCATTTGAAGAAGGCCAGGGAAGAGCTCTGCTTAATGTGAACAGGAAGCCTGTTCCAAAGAAGGGGCAATCTCTGAGACACATATCTGTCTCTCCAGCATGTTTTGTTTGAGTTGCTGACTAAATTTAGATCCTTAGATTGGGAGACCCTCATGCTGTTCGACTTGTGGATGTATAGCAGTTCTATCAGGGCTGTTTTTATGAATGCCTGTAGGTCAGGCATAGGTTGTCCCCTTAATAAGTGGAAGGAAACAGAGTAAAGGGATAAAACCTTTAATCTATTTGCATAGGACAGACTGTTTGCACCCTGTATTTTCTTTGTGTGAAACATCTGAGGTAACTCCAGCTCTGTAAGTGCCTAGTCAAGTACATGCCAAATGGTGTATTGTACTCGGTTATTGGTTTAATGAGTGTTTAGAACAATGTGACTGTAATTACCTTGTATCCAGATGCCATACTTTTACTTATTAGTTGTCTGACATAGAAGGACTTCCTCACCATTATAGACAAATGCCAGTCAAAGTTCAGGCTACCATCTATCTGTGTACCTAGCTGCCTCATCTCTGAGTCTACTCTTAGGGGTTTGTTTTTGATATTGTAATCTGCAGGGGTATTTGACTTCCCAAAGGGTATGATAATGTGGGGTTGTTTTGCATTTAGCTTTAGGCCATGGTTCTGGCACCAACCATTTGTCTGATTTAGACCCTCCTGAAGGATATCTACATCATTGGGAGAGTCAATGATTGCCCCCCAGCTTGTCATCCAGAGGCCTTCCACATTAGCCTTGACTTCATAAAGTAAATTCTGAACAGGAGTGGTAACAGCACTGAGTGCTGCGGCACACCACTAGTAACTAGCCTCTTATTGAATCTGGATTCACTCACTTTAACCACATGTGCCCTGTCCATGAGCTAATTGGATATCCATCTGTTTACACAGAGATTTATGCCCAGTGCTGTGAGTTTATTTATAATATCTGTGTGGAGAATTGTGTCACATGCCTTGGTCAAATTGAGGTAAATGTGATTGTACTGTTTTACCCTCATCCTTGGCCTTAGAGAATTTCTTAATGAAATCCACCAGATGCGCTAGGCATGACCTGCCCTTGACAAAGCAAAACTGGATCAGGTCCGGTGTTTGGAGGTTTCCTATGTCATTATTTATTAGGTTCATGATTATTCTTTCCATGGCCTTACATATAAATCTAGTCAAACTTATGGGTCTGTAATTTCCTGTGTCGGTAGATGGTCAGAAGGATGATTGTTGTGTCCTACTCTCTGTCAAACAAAGCCAGTCCAGAGGCTGTGGTTAAATAGAGATCATAACTGGCCAGATAAGTCCTAATTTAAGCTATTTAAGAGGCACCCTAGTATATTGTCAGGCACCATTGAACCCATGTTGTTAGCTTTAGAGGGCCTAGTGCCATCCTGATCTTTGGTGATAATTGGCAGTGGACTGTTGGAGGGTATTCCTTGGGGGAGAACTAGTGGTGATGACAACATGAAATTTGAGCTGAAAATGTCAACCAGCAGGTTTGCTACATCTTCTGTCTGATAATATGTAATGCCATTGACAACTATTTCTACACATTTTTGGGTGCTGCCCTTAAGATTGAGGACATAGCTGAAAAATGGCTCATGATTATCCTGAGCATTGGAAGCTATTTTTACTGCAAAGTCTGCTTTCAGAGATATGACTAGTTCCCTGACTCACTTGTTTAGACTAATGAGGGGCATTTTACTCTGTTGTGTACATTCTCTCTTAATAATTGACAGGATTTTCTTTCTTTTGTTGTACAACCTATTAATACCAGAGATCCATTAGGGGAGCTTATTTTTGTGGTTTGACCTATGTTTACTTCAGTCCGGTACTGCCTTTTCTATGCAGTTGTTTATATGGTGGTTCACGGCTTTTGTGTAGGCTTCTGCATAGATTTCTCTGTTGTCTGGATTTGGGAGAGCTTGGAAACTAGTTATGCCATCCCTTAATAGGGGACAATTTACCTTAGAGAAGTTCTTAAAAATGTTTGGGTTAGGTGGAGGGGACTAGTTTTACTTCTATTTCAAGGAAGATCATTTTGTGATCTGATTTTAGCAGAGTGGACATCAAACTTGGGGGGGGGGTGCAGCACTCTCCCATATTTGTGAGCACCAAATCTCTTGATATGTGTTCCCCTACTTAGAGTTCAGACTAGCTTCACCAGTGCATTTGAATTTACAAAGACAAGAAGTCTTTGGAACTTGCATGTTAGTGGTCATGTATGCCTCCCAATTAATGGAGGAGTAGTTACAATCACCCATGAGTATGGTATTGTACTGAATGCTGAGTGATTTCAGTAACTTCAGGTATAATGTATGTGTTTCCTGGTTCATGATGGGGGACCTGTAGCTAGCAAGACTTTGATAATGGATTTTTCCAATGGTTAGTTGGAGATGGAGTAGTTCAAGCATGCCATATTGTTTTACCAGACTTGAAGTGTACTTATCTTTTATGTAGATAGATACTCCTCTGCCTTTTGCTGTTTTATGTTCAGTGGGTGGTCAGAACGTATGAAAGGTGTAATAGCCATGAAAGACTGGAGTGCTTTCCATGGCTTTGAACCATGTTTCACTAACTGCACAGATGTCAGCATTCTCTGGGGTGAGGAGAGCTTCCAGGGAGTGCAGTTTCTTATTGAGATTACTAGCATTGAGCAGTAATACCTTTAGCTTGTCCCGAATAGCTTTTGTTATTTTGGAAAGTTTGTCATTTGGCAATGTCCTAAAAAGTCACTATGATGAGAAAAGGGTACTTCCAAATCCCGCTGAAGGTGATGAAGACAAAAATGTAGAGCAACAATGAGTAAAGACTTCAGAGCACCATCACAACAACTTAATTCTACAGATTCAAAACAAACGGCCAAGTAAAAACAAGTGTTTCATTAAAAAAAAAACACTCAAGACAAACTGGATAAAATCCGATAAGCGCTTTCAGCTATTCAGCCTTCATCAGATCATAATGCTTATTTCCATGTCATCATTTAAAAAGAAGAAACTATCCAATCATCTTTCTGATTCTAAAATAACAATGAGGTTAATAGACAATGGTTGTGGCAAAAAATTTAATTTCTTATAGGGAGAGAAATAACATTAACAACCAATCAAAAGATCAGGATACACTCCATTTCGTGTTGTCAGAACCAATCAAAATGGTAGTAATAACCACCAATCATTGTTTGCCACCTCTCTGTGTCTTTTTCTAAATCATCCATATCAACTTCTATATTTAGTAAACAACCTATGGTGTTGACTCTTCATTGTGCTTAACAACCAATGAAGCAAAGGGGACACATCTCTCCTTCGTAGGTTGTATATGAGAGCAATTGTCCAATGTAAAGTGCAATAGAAATAATCTCTTATTTGATCAATAACAGAAACAATAGCCAGTGGAAATTAACAGTATATCCTGTTTATTGTAAGGTTGCAAAAAAAATCAGTCATAAGCATCAACCCCTTGTCAAAACATGATCAGACAAAGAGATAAACTAATGGTAGCTGTTGCTACATACATAACTCTTTTAATTCAACATGGTGACAGTTGCCAAAAAATGTTTTCAAACCCACAAAAACATATAATAATAAAATAAAATATAAAATCACAAAATCCACAAAAATTGCTGTGTATAGCTTAAGCACAAAATAAATCTCCAACAACATCAATCATCCCTAGGGGTTCATCACTGGTTAAATAACAGAAGCATGACTATGTTTAGTAAACAACCTATGGTGTTAGCTCTTCATTACATATAGCAGCCAGTAAAATAAAGAGAACACAACTCTCATTTATAGGTTGATTAAGAGAGCGATTCTCCAAATATGGCACGCTAGGGCCAATCTCTTATTGGTCAATAACATAACCAATATCCAATAGGAATTCACAATGTGTCCTGCCTAGCTGCAGAAAATGACTGGCCGTCAGCATCAGCCCCTCGTCAATTGAAAACGTAAACAAAAATCAGTCTCTTATAAGTCAATGAAAAGGCCAACAGCCAATAGGAATTCACAGTATGTCCTACTTGTTACAACACTGCAGAAAACTACCGTCCATCAGCCAGCCCCTTATCAAACAACCAAATAAACAAGCAAAAAGTTACAATCATTATGTACAGGACTCCTACATTTCAATTCAGCGGTGGCTGCAAAAAGCCGCTTTTCTTAAGCCCATGAAAAGATATATAGTTTAAAAAGATATAAATTATAGAAGTCACAGAAATCGCTACATATAGCTTAACATAGAGCAGCTCTTCAGCGGGCATCAGTCACTCTTAAAAGCTCATCGCCGATCAAGTAACAAAAATATAACAAAGTCAATGACTTATTCAGAATAAACGCAAAATAGCTAATCTCGAACTAGGTCAAAAACTAAGCCAAATAACCGAAGGAGAATCCAACAACCAAAGGAGAATTTGTAATATACTCTTTTACTATAGAGCTTTCCCTAAGATATAAAACCAACCATTTAATAGATGATGGCAATCACTATAGACATAACTGCTTCATAGTAACAAATACTGTGAAAGCTTTTTTTTCCAATGGCTGGATCAAACAGATGGGATGAGAACAAAAAACGTAGGGAACCATAAACAACCCTACTTGTAGCATGAAAGAATTTTTGCACAAAGCAGCTCTCCAATAACATCAGTCACTTTTGAAGTTTATCACTTCAGTCAAAATCAATGATAAATAAGTAGATCATAAGAAATTGAATGTCAACAATCCATAAATAACGTAAATATAATTACTAAAGAAATTATACAGGGACATATCAGGTGACTAAAACTTGGGTCAATCTCCAACATACCATATTTCTTTTTTATAATAGCCTAAAAACGGCCAATAAATGAGGTCACTCTCCATTAACCAAGATTACTATATAGGTTAGTTTGTTAAACCTAAGATATATATTACTTAATTTATTAGTAAAGTCAGGAAGTATCATAAAGCCTCCTCGTGCTAAATAGCAAAGCACTATTCTATTCTCATGTACAGATGATAAAATAAGTAACGTCTACTAATCAAAACTTTTACCAATCAAAATTTTTGGGGAGTTTTGCCCTCTTATTAGCATCCGATAATGTTCCTCCTGGCTTTTAAGATAGGTTTTAATGGCACAACAATATTTAAGCCAGGTCTATGATGCGCTTGTAGGTTGACTATCCAATTAATCTCACGTAATTCAGTGTGATTATTAATGTCTCCTGCTCTATTAGTTACAGTCATCACTTCTAATGCTTTGAATTTGAAGTGGTGCATAGGATTGTCAAACTGATGCGCTGGCAGTGCATTATTCATGTCTTTATGGGATATATCCCTAAGATGTCTCAGGATCTGATCCTTGAATCTTTGATCTGTCTTGCCTATATAAAAGGCATCACATGTTATTTTAGAATCAGAAGGATGATTGGATAGTTTCTTCTTTTTAAATGATGACATAGAAATAAGCATTACGATCTGATGAAGGCTGAATAGCCGAAAGCACTTATCGGATTTTATCCAGTTTGTCTTTGAGTGTTTATCTTTTAATAAAACACTTGTTTTTACTTGTCCGTTTGATTTCGATCTGAAGAATTAAGTTGCCGTGGTGGTGCTCTGAAGTCTTTACTCGTTGTTGTTCTAAAAAGACACTATGGGGTGCATAATGTTTTGGCCAATATCCAAAAGACTAGAGGTGACAGTTGAAAAACATTCCTGGCAAAGCAGCGTGGTCTTTCAAACATGTCCTCCCAGGATGACAAGTATTTGACCCCTTTGGAATGACCCCAGTAGCTATGCCAATTGTTAAAGCTGATCATTTTTGCTGGTATTACTGCATCATCATTGGAGAAGGTAGAATGCTGCTCAATGCTAGGCTCATACCTGCTTGTGACACATATTTTGAGAGCTTAATCATGTCTCTCTTCATATGGTCTGAGTTCTGTTGAATATTTTCTTTTTTGATCAAAACTCATTTAAAGAATTGTTGATTGAATGAGATGTATCTTCCTTGCCAAATGCACAAGTCAGAGTGAGTGTGATGTAAATGAACAAGTCAAAGTAGGTGTGATATTGCAAATGCATGAGTCAGAATGAGCATGACCTTGACAAATGTACAAGTAGAAACTGCTTTGTATATATGTATTACATAGTTACAACACAGCTATCAAATCACAATGTCTTTTTGCTGTATCAAGACAGAATAATAGTATCTGCATCATAGTATACCGAATTGCTATGCCAAATTCATAAATGGTATCAAGGTATTATGAAATCTTATGAAAAGTCCTAAATGCTAGTGCGGTGGTCAAATATCAAGAAATTACTCTTGAGACATTGAAATAGTACATTTAGCAAACATGATGAGCCAAGAGCTAACAGCAGCATTAAAGTCTATGAAAACAGCATACGGAATACCCACTGAACTGGCTACAGACTATATATTGCTTAATTTATTAGTAAAGTCAGGAAGTCAGATGGGATCAGAAATACTAAGTACAGGGATCTAAATCTCTTCTGCAATATTAAGAGAATGTATTGGAGGGAGAGGTATATTTCATAGAGGATACTATTGCTGTGCAACAGAATTCCTATCCACATAAAATAAAGTTGATCTTTGTTCATTTTCAATAGTGCATAGCTTGTGTCAACTGAGGTCCAAAGATTTGTTGAGGCCCATAGTTTTACTGATACCACATTGAGTCCTTGCTATCCTCAATCATATGGTAAAGTTGAGAACCTGATCCTTACAAACTCTTGTATCATATTAAGATACTTCACAAAGTGCTACAGGACTGAAGAAATCGGAGGCTTATACGCCAATGTGAGAGTCAAAACTTGAACCTAAAACTATACTGTATGATTCAGTTAAACAAAATGACCAATGAGTTAAACATTTGTAAAAAAAAAATTATTATAAACACTATTCTGCACAACTACTACCTATCCTTTAACTAGGTTATGAGGTTTAGTGTATGTGTGTGTGTGTGTGTGTGTGTGTGTGTGTGTGTGTGTGTGTGTGTGTGTGTGTGTGCACGTGTGTGTGAGTGTGTGCGTGTGTGCGTGTGTGTGTGTGTGTGTGTGTGTGTGTGTGTGTGTGTGTGCGTGTGTGTGTGTGCGTGTGTGTGTGTGTGTGTGTGTGTGTGTTTGTGTGTGTGTGTGTGCTGGGGGGACAGTGCAAAAATCTAGTGAACTAATGTTCTACATAATGCAAACAGAGGATGGCCATAGCTATTCATGCATTTAGAGGAATATTTGAGAAGTTCATAGCCTTCAACCTAAATGTCGTGTTCTTGAAAACAAACCTAAAATGTTTCAACTGAGAATAGCTAGGTCTACATCTAATAAAAATATTATTTTTTCTTCAAAAGTGTTAGCACAATGCAATATCCAAGACAAGAGTATAAATTTGAAATGCAAGACTTATAGTGACAGGTTCTATGCTACCTATCCATGGTTGACTGTCTCCACCAATCCACTTAAAACTTCTTTGTAGAGTGACTCTAAACATAATAATGTCCATTACATTAGTTTATCAAAAAATTTCCTTCCACAGGTTTCGGTTCCAGATTCTGTGCTCATTGAGTTATGCAGTTCTTCTTTCAGCTTTTTCCCAGTTAAGGGTTGCCACAGCAGATCACCTGTCTGCTCATGACTGGCAGTGGAGTTTTACGGTGCAAAGGTGCCAGCCCAGCACCTAACCTTCTACAGAATGCACATGCATGCACACACTCACACCTAGGGGCAATTTGGAGTGTCCAATCCATCTACAGCATGTTTTTGGAATGAAACCGGAGCACCCGGAAGAAACCCATGCGACCACAGGGAGGACATGCAGACTCCGCACAGAAGGCACCCCAGCCGAGAACTGAACTGGAGAACCTCTTGCTGTGAGGCTGCAATGCTAACTACTGCACCACCATGGCCGCCCAATGTGGGTATGAAATAAAGATATTTATTTGCTAGCAAGTCTGTAGCAATCATGCTCAGATAAATGACTGTAGAATTTTTCTTGCTAGTGACTTTTCACTCTCAAGTTTTTATTTTTTTTACTTTATTGAAATAATCATAATAGAGGACTTATCAGTCTTAAATATATATATTAGCACAATCAGTCCTTAAAATGGAATGTATGTATACATCAGTCATACACACATCCATACATTGTAATTGTAAACAGGTTTTCTTTCACTGGGGGATGAGATATGTTAAGGTTAGCAGCATGAGTCTGTATACGTTGTGAATACGTATTATAGTCATTGCCACTTTAAGAATGTTGTACAGTATTGCCGTTCTTAAGAATGTATTGAGTCTTGCGCCTTAGAGTCAGAGTATATGTGGTAAATAAATGGTTAGCATTCTTCTCTGTGAGCTGCCATTTTCTACAAAATCAAAGCTACTCATTTTAAAATCCAGTTGTATCCTGACATTAATGACACTAAGGACTGAAATTACTGGGCAACTCATTTGGAAGATTATTTTCCATGCTTGCCCCCATTTAGTTTTTCTCACCTGCCAAGGGGTATGACTCCTGCCCACCCTCAGTGCCTATTATAATTCTGAACACTATGTTGAGGTCATGTGCGAATGATAATACAAAGCGGACATAAGATGCAGACTGGAATGGTTCAACTATACTACTGGTGAACTTTTAGAAATATGCAGGGAGTGAAATAGCAACAATTTAGAAATAAAAAAAACATGCACAGCAGCATAACTATTCTATTATAGCATGATCTGTTCTAAATTCAGCCTTAAAAACACTGTGAATTAATATTTTAATAGCATAGTCAGCAGATAATACAGCAGATTATTCATTTGCATCACTAATTACAAAGACAGTTTATCTATTAAAAATCAGTAGAAAAATATTTCATTATTATGACTTATTCTAAAAGTATAAATCTTTCTAACATTAACATAACCTAGGAAGTTTCTTTTAGCCCAAAACACAAAAAAATATTATTCCTTGTTTCTTTCACTTTTTTTCCATTAACACTTGTCTGATGACAACCAAAACAAATTACTAGTGGACATACCTGAATGGTTTATCATAAAGTAAATAACATGCTAATGATAGGTAAATAGGTTCATAGGCAAGTACTAGGCTAGCTGCCCTTATGGGCCATTTTAAGCCTAGCCAGTTTCTGTTTTTGTACTAAAAATAACATATCTCTTTTGGGTGTACACTGGACTTACTCATTCCATGGTTGAAAATTACATATTACCCTTAAAAAGAACAATGGGATCATACTATCAATAATCTAAAGAGGCACATGTATGGGATAAAACATTTATTAACTGTGTCTGTCCTTTACTCATACAGGGAGTTGTCCAGTGATACATTTCTGTTTCCCATCCATAGATTAAAGTTGCATTTGAAAATGAACAAGGATCAACTTTTTTTATGTGGGTGGGGATTCTGTTGCACAGCAACAGTATCCCCTATGAAATATACCTCTCCCTCCAATACATTCTGTTAATATTGCAGAAGAGATTTAGATCCCTGTACTGAGTATTTCTGATCCCATTTAACATGCTGATGTCCAATAAATCCAAAAGTAATGTTTCAGAAGATGCCTTATATGCCAGACACAGGCCACCTCTTAGCATTCCGTGGGATACCGAGTATAGTGAAATGGCTTTGAGTCATTCCATGTAGGACATGCAATTTAGGCTATGTATGCTTCTAGTTAGTAAGGTATCTCTGTGGGCATTCCTGTTACTGCATGCATCTGGAAAGATACCTGCCAAAGGAGGCATTATATTCAATGACTGACCGAATGAGGGATAAGTAAACAGAGACAATGACATCTCTCAATCTAGACACAATCCTTGTGTTTATAACTTGTGTAGTATAAACAGACTTTCTTACAGCAACAAACACACTGAACAAGTGGGTCACCTCTTAGAGGAAATATTCAATATGTGGTTGTTAACTTGGGTAGATGACTTCCCAAAGGATACAATAACCCATTTTTAGCATTTAGTTTCAGACCATGATTTTGACACCAGTTATTTATTTGAGACAAACCTTCCTGCAGGATGACTCAGTCATTTGGGGATTCAATGACGTCTTCTAGCTTACAGTCATCTGCAAGCTTAGTCAGCCAGAGCCATTTGGCATTGACTTTTACTTCCGTAAAGAAGCTATAACTTGATTATGCATATTTCAAAGAGTGTTTAAGATTGCATATTTTACCAAAGGTTCTCCAAATTTGGTGGTTTCCCACTGGGTTATTGGCAAATTCCACATTTCATAAAGATTTGCTAGCTATGTTTGACCGCCATGGATTTAAATACATGGAACTTGTTGTCATGCGTAATCAGAATATTATTGACAGTCTAAGAATCAGATTAATAACATAAAAAACAGGAAAATGGGGAAACTTGACAGAGATAAGCCTGATTATCATAACAATACAGCATACTCTGAACCAAGTCTCAAAGCTGGAGTGGAGCTCAAATAAAAACAAGACAAGAAATGCAAATAATGTTAATAATGATGAAGAGATTTTTTTACACAAGGAGGAAAAGTTTCCAGTCCTGAAGCTGTCAGAACAGTTGAGGGAAAGGAACAACAGGAAACCCCCAATACAAGGAGGTTATCAAGCGAACCAGGGCTGAGGAGGACATTACTACAACTCAAGAGGGAATATGAGGGGGAACCAGAGGGGCAATTTTTGGGGTTGGAGGTGAATGTGCCCATGGTTACCCTTGAACCAATGGCAAACCATAATAACACGGACTCTCTATTTATAAAAATTCTAAAGGGGACTTTAAAGTTTTCAGTTTTTCCTCTATTCCTATAAACATTCATGACTGTGAATTACTTGCAAGAGGTATGACTTTTGTGCCCAAAAAAAGTTTTGGCATCGCTTCCACCATTGTCAATTTGAAACACTTTGTAAGAAAGCTTAACTTAAACATACTGTTTCAAAATGTTGAATATACAAGCAACCCACTACATGTATCAAGTACCTTCAATCCCCCATATACCCCTCCCTCCAAAGGTTTGAGAAATTATGTGAAATTGATTATTGTAGTCTTAAACATGATAGTATGGCTACAAACCTCTCTAAGGATGAATATGAAAGTCTTATGAAAATGAGAGTGAATAATAATGTGGGAATTATTAAACCAGACAAGGGATGGGGTATTGTTATCATGAATAGTAATTTCTACATAGAAAAATGAGAATGGTGCTTAATAGCAAATCTTATACAAAAGGTTCACTAAATGAGGTAAATGGAGCCTATAGGAAGGTAAAACATGAGTTGAATGATTTATTCACTGACGGAAGCATCTCTATTGACGGTTTCAATTATTTTAATGTAACCCACCCCAGAACACCTGCCATTTTAGGTCTCCCAAAAATTCATAAAGATCTATGCAACCTACCCATGAGACCTATAGTTGATGCTAGGGGATCTATTACACAAGCCTTAGCTAATTTTTTGGATATCAAATTGAAAATGTTAGTGTCTGCTGAATCTAATTTATGTAAAGATTCATGGGATTTTTTAGGTAGGATCAATAGACTTGAGTATTCAGATTCAGGTATTTTCATTACTATTGATGTAAAAGATCTTTATTCCATCATACTGCATTCTCTGGGTTTAGAATAGTTTTGTGAGTATTTGATGAAAAAAGGGGAACCACAAAGTGCAATCAATGTGTATGAATATTTATTAGAAACAGTGTTAAGAAACAAGTAAATCGTATTTGAAAATGAATACTTTCTTCAAACTGAAGAGGTGGCAATGGGTTCTGTGTGTGGTAGTTTATACCAAATATAATGATGTTACAGTGGGAAAAGAAACATCTTTTTAAATCCCCCCATTTTTTACTCTGTAAATCCTATATTTGTTTTTTGGATGATATATTTATCTACTGGGATGGACCTAAAAAATCCATTGGTGATTTTCTTGAGTGTATTAATTCTTCAACTAATTTTTTGAATTTTTCCTATAGCATTGGTTATGAAGAGATTGCATACCTAGATGTGAAGTTAGTTAAACATGCTCCCTCAAGGGCCTTTATAGTTGAAATCTTGAAAAAACAAACATACTCCAATATTTTTTTACATTTCAACAGTTCGCACCCTTACAAGAAGAAAAAGGCTGTTAAGGAACAATGTGTAAGGGCTGCATGTATGGTGACCCTGTTCAAAGTTTTTTTGAATAAATATGATATATTGTAGAATATGTTCTTGAAAAGAGGATAGCTCAGTAACCTAATTAATGAGTTGATGTTAGAGGGTATCAATAAAAGAGAGAGAAGTTACTTTAAACCTATATTATTCCAACCACATGAAGATATCATAAGGGATACCAATGTTCTTCCAAGTATCACGATGAGCAGCCCTGTACATATGACTGTTGAGGTTAGGAGCACTAATTTTCAAAGTGTGTTTATTACATCATTTAATAAAACAAGCAAAAAATTGCTGATATTATATTTAAAAACTGGGTAGTTATTTCTAATAATAAAGATATTAAACATTGTGTGGGCGAAAAACCCAATAGTGTTTATCGGAGAGGTAGATGTCTGACAAATATTTTAGAACACAATTATAAATAGCTAAATGGTGGGTGTATGAAAAAATGTGGTTTATGCAACTATTGTCCCTATATTTTGGAAGGTTCTATATTTAAAAGTAATAATGTTATGTTCAACTTGAATATGAAATGTGAATGCAATACTGAAAAGGTCATTTATTGTGCATTCTGCACAAGGTGTCCCTGTTTCTATATCAGCAAAACCAAGAGGAAACTAAAAAAACATATTTCCGAACACCTAAGGGACATAAGAATAAAAAAAGGACACCAATGCCCTAGCTAAACACTGCATGGAATTCAATGACAATTCTTTTAAATTAACTATTATAGAAGTCCTTAATGTAGGTATGAGAGGTGGTCCATGGATATTACTATTAGAAAAGCAAGAAGTTTTATGGCAATTGCAGGTTAATGCCACACAATGGCCAGGTCTTAACAATTCTCTCTCCATTGCATGTTTTTTTAAGGCTGAAGGCCTTGGAGAGATAAAAGTTGCAAGACAGCTGAATAGGTTTATGGGCATATGTTATGCATACAGACTATTTATAACTTTTGCTATCTAGCTATGATGTGTATATATTCACTATTTCTGTTTTAAATATGTAGAAACTTGCCTTGCATTTATTAACAATATATTTCAGCCTTTTGTATTTTTACTTTCAAGTTGTAATATATTTATATTTATATTTTCATATTTTTAAATTTTCATGTCAGGATTTTGAGGGCAGTGATTCGTTTTGTATAAAGAAGTGTGGTTTTATTTAGCTTTAAAAAGCAGTTATTGTAAATCAGAGATGTTCTGAGGCAGTCTCTGAATTTATCAGAGACAAAAGCACTTAACTTGTGGATTTAATAAACAAAATTGTTATCTTCTAAGAACGGTTCTTCTCCTGGTGTCTTTTGTTATTTTTGAGGTGTGTGTTTCTTGCTTTATTTCTCCGTAAAGTAGATGCCAAACAGAAGAGGTCCCAGGGTGACTCCACTGGTGACTGGTCTCTTTGTAGAGGTAACATCCCCTATTTTTGATTATATGTGTCCTATCTGTGAAGCAGGGAACAATCCAAAGAGTGATATAGGATTTTATTTCTAGTTTATTTAGCTCTTCTACTATGCCTGAGTGGAGAAGTGTGCTAAAAACTTTTGTCAAGTCAAGGTATGCAAGCTGCACTGTCTTGTCTTCATCCATTGCTTTGGCAACCTTTTAAAAAAATACACAAGGCTGAGTAAGCATGACCTGACCTTGATGAATCCAAACTGAGATGAGTCCAGTGTTTGGAAGTTCGCTATGTCCTGATTGATTAAATCAATGCTAAGTCTTTCCCCAAGGCTTTGCATAAGAGGCTGTTCAGACTTGAGTCTGTAATTGCCTCTGTCTGTGAAAGGTCATTCCTTATGCAGGGGAATGACTGTAGCTGTTCTTCATTCACTTGGTACAAAACCTGTATGGAATCTGAGATTGAACATTGTCATAAGATGTGACTAAATATTGCTTCATGTTGTTTTAAATGCATCCAGGGATATTGTCAGGACACATTGATGCAGTACTTGTAGCTTTTGCTAGTACTTTTAGGACTTGGTCTTGATAGTTGGAAGCAAGACAGTTTCAGGTAAATATTGAGGGACAGACAAAGTTGAGAGAGGAGTAAAGTTAGAGATAAATTTATCAGCCAGTATGTTTGTTATATGTTCAGCCTCAGTGTAGGCAACATCATTCACAATCAGGTCAGGACATTATTGTGTTGTGCTTTTGAGATTACAAACATAACTAAAAAATGCCTTCTGACTGTCTTTGGCTTGGGTAGGTATTTTAGCCTCAGACTTGGCTATGATGGATTTTATTAAGCTCCTAAGTTGTTTGTTTATTTTAGTGATAAGGATTCTAACATTCTGTGGATTACTCTTCTTACTTTTGCTCAAAATTCTTTTTATTTTATAATAAAGTTGTTGATATCATTATTTCACTATGTTGGTTTGTTTCAGGAGGTTGCCCTGCACTTGTTCATATGGGGTACAGGTACACCTATGCAACTGTTTATATACTGGTATAGTGTGTTTATGTAGATTTCTGCATATTCTGTGGAGTTAACTGGGTTTGATGGGGATTTAAAGCCTGACAATATATCACGTACGAGTAAGTAGTTTGCCTTAAAGAAATTTCTAAAGGTGCCTTGGCTACAAGGGATCTCTGGTTTCAGCTTTATTTGAAGGAGATTGCTTTATGGTCAGACCTAACAAGTGATGAAGATACACAAGGGATGGTACATTATGCTCCCATATTAGTAAGGACAAGACCCAAGACATTACTCTCCCTAGTGGGTACTCTGATTATTTGTTTTAGGGCATTTGCATTGACAAAGTCTAGGAATCACTTGTACATTAGTGGTGATGTAAGTTTCCCAATTTATGGTTGGATAGTCTAGCTCACCTAGGAAAATGGTATTGGGTTTAATACTAAGTGATTCTATTTCCTGCAGATAGGTGTTGTGGCTTTCTTTTGTCAAAATGGAGTTCTATATCTAACTAATATATGGTGCAGGACCCTTCTGATAG
This sequence comes from Protopterus annectens, assembly GCF_019279795.1. Lineage (NCBI taxonomy): Eukaryota > Metazoa > Chordata > Ceratodontiformes > Protopteridae > Protopterus > Protopterus annectens. Next base: position 1,720,307,557 of record NC_056733.1, on the reverse strand, counting down.
TTATTTGGAAGAAGCTCTAATACATCATACTGATTTACCAGCCTTTAATGTGAGTCTCTTCTGGTTGTAGATCGGAACACCACCATCTGTTTCCTCTACTGTGCAGTAGCTGCTCTAAGCCTGTAAAAGTTGCTATAGCCCTGCGTAGCTGGAGTGCTCTCCACTATTTTAAACTATACCACACAGATGCCAATGACTTCCAGGGTGAGAAGGGCTTGTAGAGAGTGGAGTTTGCTGTTTAGGCTCCTTCATTGATCAGTAATACTTTCATATTTTCCTTTGCTTTTTTATTATGTTAGTAGGTTTATTCATGTTAGGTTTGCCTAAAAAAAGAGGTGGTATGGAGGTTTTGAATATCTTTGCCAATAATTGAAACCCTAGACAGAACAGATGCAGGCCATCCCTGGTGGAGTAGTGTGGTCTGTCATGCATATCCTTCTAGGTTGACAAATGTCTGACCCCCTCTGAATGACACCAAAAACTTAGCTAATTACTGAAGTCTATTATTTTTGCTGATATCTTGGCATCATCCTTAGCAAAGGTAGAATACTGCTCAATGCTAGGTTCTTCCAAGCACTGGACACATAATCGAACAGCTCCAGCATGTCTCTCTTCATATAATCCAGGGAAGTTCACCTCAGGCCATTGACACCATCATGAACTATGACAGAGTCATACTGGTATTTGTAGTTCAAGGACTTGAGTGCACACATTATCTGATGGATCCTGGCACCAGACTAGTGCCTAACCATGACTCTTTCCTTGCTCAGCCTGGTAAGAGAGGCACAAATGTATGTCTTACAATAGAGTCATGGAAAAGAATAAAGTTTGGTTGGGTCGGTGTCTGCCTTACATGCTCAGCATCTATGACTTTGGGACTCCTTATGCTATGTGAGGAAGTAAGTTTAAAATGGTGAGTGCGCTTTGTGGCTGTGTTGTGTTTTGAAGGTCTTTAAGATTTAGGCAAGTTAATCTTTAGAACCTCAGCATATGATGGATTATGTGTATTGCCATGGCCTTGGAGAGGTGTGACGTGTGGTGTACTGTTGGAGATTTTTGGTGTCTGAATTTACTATGTTTGAGAATTTTGTCTCCATTGATATTATATATGTACGTCTCTCACATACCGTGTTATGCTGTTTGAGTAATAGATGACTGTCAAACAGTATGAGACAATTCTTAATACTATCACAAGATACGCATTTCAATCAGGCTGGCCAGAGAAGATGTGGGGAATTGCTAGTCCATGTAATGAGTCTAGGGGCATTAGTAACTATAATTGTTTGGAGCTTGGTTTTAGGGTACAGTTTGTGTGGGCTTGCTACTTTGTTTTTAAATTTAAATAAAACAGAACCAGGACATGGAGCAAAACTGACTATAGAAACCAAGCAAAATCCAAAGTAAAAAAGTCAGTAAACATGGAAGGCCAGTCTTAAGATAAAACTAACATTTTAATAAAAAGAAAAAAATACAAAATATGAGTGCTTTCACAACAAAGTTGCTTCATCAGATCTAAGCAGAATAGTCACACATCTGATTTAAATATTGCAATCAATTAATCAATATCTCAACCTCTTTAACCTCAGAGCTGGTTTTAAATGGGATATTACCATTCAACCCAGTGCCCCTATTTGCAGCTAAAATAAAAATCCATTTCAACTTTAAATATTCAGTCTGAGTCGTAACATCACCACCTCTTACGGTAGTCTGATATCTCTCTAGCACTAAAAATTTAAACGTATGCGATGCCCCTTCTTTCACACTATGCCCGGCTAATGCATTTTTAGGGTTGCCCTTACTAATAACATAAATGTGGTCCCTTATGTGATCCCTAAAACATCTATTAGTCTTGCCAACATAATAGCCACCACAAAAATCACATAATGCTAAATAGTGCTAAATAAACTACCCCTGTGGTAGTTGTAATATTTGCAGTTATATCAAGGTTGACAATACTTTTGTGCATCATTTGAATGGACGCACGTTTGTTTTTGATGTTTGTGCAGATTGTAATATGAAGGATCTTGTTTATTTAGCACCATGGTGGTCTATTCCCCAACCAAGAAATCTAACTTTTGCCACCAGAAATATTGGAAACACAAGAAAAATTGCTACAAAACTTCCTGCCTCGATTACCCAATGCAAATGATATATTCTTGGTATAACTGAAACGTGGCTTAAACCCAGCATAAATGATGACAAAAATTACACACACACACACACACACACACACACACACACACACACACACACACACACCAGCTATAATATCATCCATAATGATCATACAAAAAGGAAAGATGCTGCTGCTCCGTTATACAATGACTGGACATTAACATTCAGAAAAGAGCATACTGATTGGTCAGCCCAACCAGAGTGCCCATTGTAAATTGAGCATACAACAATAGAAAAAAAGTCCATTTGCTCAGACATTCTTGTATTAATATATGCTGTAACTTTTTAACTTTTCTTGACTGCAAAATAAAAATAATAATAAAATTTGAAATCAGCACCAAAAAAACAATAGTCCATGAATCCTCTATCACTTGTAACCAAAGGCAGGTACGGTTACTATAAAGGCTGTCTTCCCCGAATAGTTGTTCATTTTAAACTCTTCCAAAAACTCCACCTGAAAATATATACAGCAATGACCATTCGCAACGGTTCCAGCAATAAATACTTTTTATTGTAACACCAACACAACAAATTACGACATAAAACTTTTGAAAAACATTAGTAGATTTAGTGCTTTCGTCTCCCACTGGAGACCTCTTCAGAATCAATTAAATTAATTCCTTTAGTTCCTTTTGTATTGAAATCAATTGATTATAATAATATAATTAACCAATCAAATAAATCCACACTAGTAACTGTAAAAATGGGCTGGCTATACCATAGTATAAGTAGAATTTAGAAAGAAGCACATTCTTTGTACATTCCACATAATCAAATACTTTATACAAATCAATAAACTTTCATTTGCCATGTTCATTTTGTATTTGTAACAGCAAAATACTGTTTCACGTGTACACAAGAGAGAATATGTATGAATAATTAAAACAATTGAATGAATAGATAAATAAATAAATAAATATGACATGCATGACATATGATAAAAAATATAATAAAAAATATATATTTTTTATGAAATGAAAAAATAATGAAAAAAAATATATATTTATATTTATGTTTTTATATATATAGTCTTCAAAGGCATTTGTTCACACTTCACTATAAGTTTCTACTATAAATCCCCAAAATGAAGGACCACTTACACATTGTAAATATTACATACAGCTCTACCATTTAATGTTAAATAAATAAATAAAAAGTTTTATAAATATTTCTTAAGTTACGAATGGTTATGTTATAAATACTTATATAAATATAAATATAGGAAAATATAGAAACTTGTATAAAAATATACATTCATAAATACATTCATAAATAAGCGTTATAAAATAGGTTGATAAAATTGGTAAATAATAAACCTAAAATTAAAACCACTAGTTGTACTTTTCTCCAGAATATATTCACATTTTACTTACTTATTTTGTTTACTACTTTATTTCATTTCAGAAAAGAGCATACTGATTGGTCAGCCCAACCAGAGTGCCCATTGTAAATTGAGCATACAACAATAGAAAAAAAGTCCATTTGCTCAGACATTCTTGTATTAATATATGCTGTAACTTTTTAACTTTTCTTGACCGCAAAATAAAAATAATAATAAAATTTGAAATCAGGACAGTCCAGAGGTATGAGAGAGATGGAACGGAGAAAATACTAAAATAATAATAAAATTTGAAATCAGGACAGTCCAGAGGTATGAGAGAGATGGAACGTTGAAAATACTAGGAACGTTAGGTACATAACGCAAAAAAATATACTTAATTTTCCTTCTGTTTTCTCCATCTCAGCTCTCTCATACCTCCCAAGTGTCCCAATTTCATATTTTATACAAAAAAAAAAAAAGCAACAGAGAGCATCCTTTCTCCTTTGCTTCCATTTCAAATCAATGATGTACTGTGTAAGTATGGGAACGTAAACCCCATATGCATGCACAGTACATCAAGAAAGCCCTAGGATACAAAACAAAGTAGAAGAACACCATGGCACTGTTATACAAGGACATTATTTAAGAAAAGTAAGTAATTTTTTTCTTAAATAATGTCATTGTATAATGGCAATAACCCATGGCTGGGTGTGGGTAATGCTGATTTACCCACGGTTGGCTTTGTTTGGTTACTCAGTCTTCACCCTCATGACCAAACCACACCAACCGGGGTCTACTTTAGATCGACAAAAAGTCAAAATGTTGAACGCTCACATGAGGGTAAATGCAGAAATTCAATGTTTATGTTTTTGGATTGCAGCACAATGAGGATCGGAATATTTTCCCTTTCCTCACTGGAGTGCAATCTCGGAGTTGGAATATATATTTAGCAGGAGGTGTGAGGGTGCAGTCCCCCACAATAGCGATTTCCAACTTCTGCATTTATGCTCATGTGAGCATTAGACATTTTGATTTTTCATCTATATAATATAGACTCACCAACCGTGGGAAAATCCAGCAGTACCCACACTCATCCATGGGTTATTGCTATAATATTTCACAACAACTACCACATTTTCTCTAAACAAGCCAATACCAATATAGCAGAGATTCTAATTACATTTCTGAAAATAAACAGATATGGATTACTATGTCTTACATTCATCCCGGTGGCAATACAACTACACTGGAAGATATCCTGCACTGGATATCCATAACAACTCAACATGAGAAAATACTATTAGGTGATATCATTATCAATTGGTTGGACATAACCTCTAACTCCCCTACATCTGGCATGAACTTATATAGTTTCACAGAGATGTTAGTAGCTCCACACATTATAGCTAAACATCAAATCCCTTATTAGACTGAATCCTAGAATCAGACTGTAGTAAGTTCACCAACAAAAGTGCAGTGTCAGACTCCCTTAGTGACTGTTTCCCAGTCTATACAAACAGACATCTCACACATCAACTCAAAAGTGTTTATAAAATAACATATAAACCTTTCTTCTTGAGTCCCAGCTGAAAATATACAACACTATATTCTATTAACTGCAACATCATTAAAAATCATCACCTTAGGTGATGCTATAAGTGAATTTAGTAGAACTTACCTAAATAGCCTTGTACACTTTAGAAGAAAGAGACTAAAAACAAATAATGCAATTTGTCTATCCAAAAAGAATAGAAAGCTAATGCAGGATAGAGGAAAAATATGGAAAAAATGTAAAAAATATAAAACACCACAATATTTATTTATTTATTTATTTAACATTTGTTAACCAGGAAAGTCCAACTTAGAACAAAGCCAATTTTAAGCAGAGGTCTGGGGAGAAACACTCCAGATGCAAAACTTTAGACTATTCCACAAACATACTTAAAAAGCATAATAAACAAAGACCAAAAATAAACTATAATAACTTTCAGAACAATAGTAAATACAACTCTAAAAAATTATCAGTCATTAAAGCAATCTTACATTACAGCCAACATTTTGACCCTAAACCCTCTCTCAATAAATCACCACTTGAAACTTAAATAGAATTTAACTGTTATTTCATAGATGGTATAGGGTCCCTAACTAAGGATTCCTCAGCATCTAATCTCAACCCTGCCTCATGTCACCACATCCACTTTCACCTTCAAACCTGTTCCCTTATCTTATATAAAACTATTTTAATCAATCGCTAACCACACTCTGCTTCAGCTGATGGCCTTCCAAGTGAGTACCTTAAAATAGCAGCTGATAGCTTTGCCTGTCCTGTCTCAATCCTTATAAACTGGTCAATCCAGGAATACCACATTTCCTCTCTATGGAAAAAAAATCACACATTATTCCTCTAAACAATGGAGGAAATTCAACAGAAATCACTAACTTTAGACCTATAGCAATCTTATTCCCCTCTCTCCAAAATGCTTACAAAATGAATTCAAAACCAATCACTTAACTATCTTCTCCTTCAGAAAGTACTTGTATCCCTCACACAACTTTTGACCTTCCCAGAATAGTAAACTATCTCCTGCAGAAAGTACTTGTATCCCCACACAATATGGCTTTTGTCCTTCCCATAGTACTAACACTGCACTTCTAACCTTTGTAGATACTGTCAACAAAGCTGTAGATAATGGGAAACTAGTCTCCTCTTTATTTCTAGACTTGCCTAAAGCATTTGACACAGTTTTTCACAGAAAATGTCTACTTCAAATGAGATCAATAGGTTTATCTTAGTCCACCACTGTATGTTTCAAAACCTACTTGACCTATAGGTATTAGTGAGTAAAATGGCCTCCATGTTCTCTGCATATCTCCCAGTCACCACTGGTGTACCACTAGTATCTATCCATGGTACCCGCCTCTTTAACATTCTCACCTACACTTTCCATAAATCCATACACTAGGCCTCCATAATACAATACACAGATAACTCTACACTCATAAGCACTTCAGACAACCTGGACCATCTCCAAATAATTACTCAGGCAGTTTTAACAGTCACTTAAACATGGCTTTGTAAAAACTCATGCACAACCCCTCAAACACCAACTACCCCCCCCCAAAAAAAATCTTTCTCTTGTGAAAAACAAATTTAAAATCCTCTTTCTTAATAATGCAACCATTGAAGTCACTTCTCATAGCAAATTATTAGGAATGATAGTAGTGGATAATCTTAAATTTAGCCAGCATATATGAAATTGCATAAAATAACAAACAAAAAAAATCACCAAAAAACTAGGATTGATTTACAGAGCATAAAACGCTCTCATCAACACAAGCAAAACTATATTTGCCACTACTTAACTCTCTCCTCCCTATATTATGGCTATCCCATCCTTATTAACTTCCAGGCCTTACAAAAAATAGACATGAACAATGCTATAATACAGTGCCAAAATCTGCAGCAAATACCCCTATCAGAATCCACCACTAAAAAGCCTAAACTGGTTAGAAGTACCTTATCAACAAACATATACACAGCTTCTCACCCCCTATAACATTATCCAGCATCCATTTGCTTGTCCAGCACTAAATACCATTGTAGACAATTATGTTATTACTCGGTCATTATGATTCAATGACCAAAAAATTATCTCTGTTCACAAACCTATCAAATCTGATGGGCATGATCTGTACTCATACAATGTTGTTAAGGCCTGGAACTTCATACCTGCATGCAAAAGGTCAATATCCTCCCTACATCCTTTAAAACCATCCTGAAAGACGTATTAGGAAAAATCTAGCTCTGATCTTGTTCAACGGTAGGATAAACTGTATCCCCTAAATATGAACAAGTATTTATTCATATGTTTCACATGTTTCTAATTATGTGCAATATTAGTTTGTCTACCTGCATGTCCGTGATGTAATAGCTGGGTGTCACATGTGTAAATGTCTGTGAAAATAGTCTATCCCCGGGATTCATGAAGCTCGGCACAAGGCCGGTGTTAGGCTTGCGCCGACCATGCAGCGTGAAGATGGTGCAGTAGCGCCAAATGCATATTAATGAAGGCACGCTGCTGCCACAGCCACGTGCATAGGGCATGTCGAAGTGCCGCACGGAGGCGTGGAAATGTCAGCTGTCGACATGCAACCTAAAATGCTTGCATATAACAATTTGCAAGCAATAGTAATCACATCTGTCAGTGTCCATGGATACTGAAACATATGCAAAGCATGGAAGACAGTTCCAGTGAACACTAAATGGAGAAGCAAACACAAATGCATGGTAGGGAATAACGGGTCTCTATCCCGCGAACAAATGACATTGAAAACCCTGTGCCCGTAGTCCAACGCAGTGTAGATAGTTATACCAAGTGGAAGTGAAACGCATCATATGTTAGTGTGCCGCCAATAGGTATGTCCAGCCCAGTGGTCAGGGTCATCAGCTGACCCATATTGTGAGGGAGGGTACACAGCTGGGCAGATGTGTCCATAACAAAAAACATGATAAATGTACATATCTAGCAACCGTATGACCGAATTATATCCCACAACGCATGTAATAGTCAAATACAATAGGTATGTCCGTATTTCACATACCATATGTGACAGGAAATAGAATAAGCATGTAAATGAAACAGAAGGAGCATATAAATGGCTACAACAATAAGGCAACATGTAGGATGAAAGGAACAGTATTATCTGTACCGTTGACTGTGGGTACGTGTTGTCCAGTACATTCGGATATGTGTCCGGAATATATCCCATCCTGGACATAGGAAAAGGTGGCATCCTACCAATGATTAGAACAGTCGGCCAAAATCCGCACATCAGTGGTCCAAGCCGAACTTGTCAGGATGTGTCACAGTTGAACGGGTATTACCCAGGTATACCAACCATGTCATGAAAGTTAAGTATGGGTGTGTACCTATGTGCGTGAGGTATAGCATGTGGAAAGCCAAACATGGCAGGGTAGTCCACACAACCATACAGGTACCTGACATATGTAGGGTATGCAATGTGTTCCTTGACCGTGTCATGGGCCATCAACCAAAGCAGTGATGATGGAGTGTCAAGAATATGTGTGTGTGTGTGTGTGTGTGTGTGGGGGGGGAATGGTATAATCCTCTAAGGCGACACTGTGTTGTATGCAGAATAGGTGAACCGAAGGTGTATGCGGGAGCACCGGGTGAAGCAGAAAGAAACACAAAAACATGTATACACATCTGCAATACAACCAGACAGGCCATACTGTAGAACACAATCCCACAAACATATGAATATTAAAATGTGCGAATCAAATGTATAGACATGTCACCCGCACATACCCACAGATTGGACCTGATGGAACTGGCCATATCAAATGCAACACACCTGGATGCATAATGGACTACCCAGCATCCCCTTCACAGCACACAACCCACTCCCATACCTGAACGTCCACCAAATCCAGCCATACTTGGCCTACTGGTTTGGTGCGGCCACATGTACACATAGTGACCACTATGCATATGTAGTAGGTAGTGTCACCCTAGGCAGTTTCAGGATTTCAAACTATGCATCCCTTGCATGTAAACCCCCCAGCACATTTTTGTAACGCCAGAAGAATGTTCGGTATTTGTCTTGTTTTGGTCTTGTTCAATTTTTGGGATATCCCTCATGGGATAAGTAACCTGTGTAAACATTAAAATGGGTATGAAGACACAAAGTCCAGTCCTGTAGATATCTGGACACAAGTTGGAATGTACAGTAGTGGTGCACGAGACTGTCCAGCCCTAGATGGTCATGCAGAACCTACTACCCAGGATCAAACACCTGCCCATGATGCAAGTGTCCCGACACGAATAAGCGAGAGAATATATTGCACACATTCACATAGTGGCACATGGTATAAGGGTGATGAAGGCACTAACGTAAACAGGATACCCCCTGATCCACTGTGTGAGGGACAATTAATGTGTGTGTAGGCGTGACCTGACCAACAATGATACAATGCCAAATGTCCTGTGATTGTAGGAAATAACTATGTACTATACTGCATGTAACAGTTGCCTAAAGCGGTCACGTCAGGATAGAATAAACGTAATTCGTAGAAGAAACAGGCAAACAACAAAAGTGCCAAAGGTATAAGGCTCACAGCTAGGAAACAAATGAATGTTCTAAACCTGCACTGACCGTGGCTATGTGTTGGCCCAAACAATCTGGTGTCCGCAGTAGGGTTACCATCTGTCCCTCTTTGCGAGGGACAGTCCCTCTTTGGACAGTTGTGTCCTGACAAAATACATTACAAATGGCAAATGCCCTGGGATTGTAGGATATAATTATGTCCCATATGTTATGTAATAGTTGCAGAAAATAATTATTTCAGTATCTAAAATACCTAAATGTTACAAGAAACAGAATAAGCAACTAAACTGCTACAACAATAGGCTTTTATGTAGACAAATAAGTAAAGTTCTATCCTTTGTACTGACCGTGGGTATGTGTCGGCTTGTAAAATCTGATTTGTGTTCCGAAAATGTCCTATCTTGGCCATTTGAAAAGGTGGCAATCCTAGTCCCCAGAATACATCCCAACCTGTACATATGACAATGTCAGCACTACCAATGGTCAGAGCATTCGCACAATAACTGGCCAGCCTCTTAACCACTCACAAAACCAGTGACCTTTGGGGGAAAGGTGTTGAATGAGAATGACTACTTACAACAATGAAGAGTAATAGATGCATTTAACTGCAGAAAATTAGTAGTATTACAAATCTGTCAACATGTTCCAAGTTAATAGTACTAATATGGTGGAAGTGTCCTTGATTGTCCCTGAGTTGTCATAGCCTTGCCCCTATCACTATACAAACGAGTCCCCGAGTATCACAGAGGTCCATACACATAAGTACACATTGACCAACTGTCACATCTGTTGACAGAACTATTGCATACCTGTAGTGAATTTATAACAGCTGCCCAGAATAATATACATTTTATCTATAAATGAATGAAATAGTCAAATGGGAAGGGAAACACATGGAAACCACCCCCCAAACTGCATTATGTAGTGGAACCACTCCCTGCCCTAAATTATGTAGAGCCGACTCAATAATGTGGTCAGAGGTGCCCAAACACCTGCGGCTCTAAAAACAGGTAGAATGTTAAAATCTAGACTAACTCTATCTATGTGCTATGTCTGATCTTTGAACAGTGCCAGGGCAGTTATAGTCACCAGTCGGCCAAGCCTAAACCCAGACCATCACATGAACACCCTGACAATCAGACATGCATATATGCGAGGACTATAAGCATAGGAGTTCTGAATATCCTTGGAGTGAGTAGACTTGCAGCACAGGTCCAGAGCAGTAGGAAACAGGGAATGTCCTAATTGTAGTACTGCGGTTTTCCCAGCAGAAGAATGCATGACTGCTGTGTAAGGGAAGCGGTGAGGCATATGTCAGAGTAGCTATGAACCATGGGTATACATATAAATGAGCCAGAACACCAATAGTGTAGTAGTTACAGCATCCACCCAACGTAAAGGCATTCCCGGTTCAAGTACGACTATAGCACATATTAATTGTGTAATAAATGCCTCTGTGCTGTAAAGCCAACATTTACACATGTAAAGGTGACCGTGTTTGCATGGGTCCGTTAACTGGATTCCATCAAAGTGGTACTTTCATAAGGAATAAGGCACATGTAATCCCAAAGAAGTGCCTGTAAACATATGTAACTCAGAATAAGTAGATGCAAGTGCACCTGCATGGGTGTACACAGCTATTAGCATAGCAAATGTATGTTGTCTTGTACAGCTGTAACTTTTATACATATAGATAGATGTGTGTATAGATAAACATCCACAGACATAACAGAAATATGCAATTATATATCTACATATTTATCTATATATACACATATATATAAATATATATATATATATATATATATATATATATATATATATATATATATACACACACATATATATATATATATATATATATATATATATATATATATATATATATATATATATATATATATATACACATGTAAGGAACGCCAAAAGATGAAAGCAAACATAAGGGTTTTGAAGGGAATCCAGAGCAAGTAAGGAATTATGAAGTGCTCGCAACGTATGTCACATAAAGCTGCACAAGTGTGAGTAGAGCACTGCTCTTCACACCAGAGGCAGGATTATACCAGTGGCCATAACATCATTGAAGTGCTACGTCAACATTGCAAACAGACGGAATGTAGTACATGTTGTGACCACCTACACTTGTAACCCGCAAATCGTTCATAATCCATAACACCAGGAAAGGCACATATGTGCAAATATGAATGGATGGTGAGCCTGTGAAAACACGAGGTGGTACAAAATGTGTGTAGGGCCCCAACGCTCATGAGAGGGCAATGTGTAAAGGTGTTTCATGGCTGCGATATCAGGTGTATAATGGCTGTTATGCATGGAAACTCAACACGGGTGTGCAGGAGAAACTATGGATATGCGATTATGGACACAGGAGTGCTAGAGCATGTTGCGCCGGGTGCAATGGAGCGGCCCATGGAAGTCAGCTAGTACATAGGTGCGATTCCCAGATAGAGCATTGTTTGCGTGGAGACATGTGTGAATGGGCGTATTGTTGTCGGACGTTGTGTGTCAGGGCTGGCAGCCCGGCATGTAAAACCTATACGCCACCCATGAGCGGAACGCAGTTTTGCTGTGACAACTCCTAACCGGCAAAAGCAGAAAGACACAACTACATGAAGACAACAATATGTTGACATACAGTCACAGTAACACAAACACACATCCTATCAACAGTAATAATATGAATGTGCACAGAAACAAACACAGTAGCAGGAATAATAGGCTGCGCATACGAGTAATAGGTCAAATGACACTGTATCACATCCCAGTTAGCAGCGGCACCCCAGACATGAAAAATGTGCGACATCTGTCCACTGTATAATGTGCAATATACTGAGCACAAGTTCACCGGACTGAAGTGTCAGTGTCATAATGACTAAGGCAATAGTATGCTGTTGAAGCAGAGATAAAACCCAATACGCATGTGTAAGTGTCCATGTCCGGGAAATGTATAGGTTAACGGACACACAGATGTATATATAGATAAAAACCTATATATACATATATCTATATTAATTTACATACACATATATATTCATACAAATATATATATATATATATATATATATACACACACAAGGATATACTACGGATATATATAGATAGATAGATATATACACAAACAACAGGTACTGATATATACACATACACACAAAACAAAATATATATGTCATTGTAGATATACACATGTACATAAATAGGTTACTTCACAGCAATTAGGGGTAACATATTTACAGCCCGGGCATATGTGACTGGGAAGTCCAATAAATAAATGTTATACCCCCCACATCGCCCAGCTAGGCCGGACAGACATGCAGACAGGCAATACAGATCAATACACTGCCGCTGTCCAAAACACCGGTAGGCAAGTACCAGTGGGAGAGTTCTGCAAGGTCTACACTTTAAACATGGATAACGGTGTCCCTTGCGGGACCCCAAAAATTCAGGGTACGTGTGAATCTGCTGACATTAATACGAGCAGGATGTAGGTGTACATGGAACAGTAGGTTGTGCAAGTGTGATAATACATGGGTTGACAAAACATACGACATGTGTCCCGAGACAAGGAGAGTGGGCAATGTGTAGGAGTGTGCTCATACCCCAGTGGCGCTCGCAGTAAGTATTTGTCACAACTGCTGTAGAGGGGTGCCAGGTAGGTGGACCACAGGTATGCATTAATGGGCTTAAGTGTGCAGGTGCTGGTTGGCAGAGATGTAGTAGGCCCGCCCAGTGGAAGTCATTAATATTCCTATGTGGGCATAGCATACGCCTACACCTCCCAAACCTGAAGAGCATATCTACTGGATAGTTTGTAAACCATCTGGGGAATACATAGAAACCAAATCAGTGCCGTGTACATGATAAGCATGGACGTCCATAGTTATGTATCAGAATGTAACAAAGTCCAACTAAACACTTCCAGAACTAGTGATATTAGGTGAACAGGTGGCAGAATACAGGTAATGACAGATGACAACATGTATGAGTCATAAACAGCATGTACCTCAACAAACGTGAATGAATACATATGCTCTGTGACAGTGAATGTGTCTGGTTAATAGAACCAATCATCTAAATGTGTCCCACAGGGTGTTATGCATTGTCTCTGATACAGTGTTCATTCACACCCATTGGTATGTGAGTTCTGCTACTGACAGAAAGTGCATAATTTGCTGACCACCTTAGGTAGATGATAGCATAATAGAAGAGGTTCAACACCCTTACGCCTGCGAGGGACACACCAGTCTGGGTAGTTGTGTCCTGCAAAATGACAGTTATGGCACATGGCCTGTGAGTTCGGGAATGGAGGCTATATAGTGTGTGTAGTGGTGTCAGACTTCAATTTGTTGTATCAGTAACAGCTACATGTAATAGGAAACAGTATTATCAATTATAATGCTACATGAATAACCTTTATGTATGCAAACCATGGAAGTCGTCCGTTCACTACTGGCTGTGGGTTTTGTTGCCTTGACACATGTGATAGCTCTACATACAGGGTCTATAGGGCTGCCACCATTCTGAATGGCCAAAGTGGAACCTGCTCTATAGAAATGTCAGATGTACCAGGGCAGAACATACCTACAGTCATGCATAGTACAGAAATATACATATTGGAACAAATCAAAGCATAGTCTAGCAGCAGTAAAATTGCTTATGCTACTACATAAGATATATTGACGTGTCAGGTATACAAGACCTGTAACAAGCAACCAGTACAGACACGTACAACATGAGAATGTCCCCTAATCAGGATAGTTGCAATGGCTAGAGTATTGTCCATACCACTCAACCGTCACTGAATGTCAGGTACGTCCCTGAGTTTGACTGAAAGTTTAACTCTGTCCCTCTTAATCCCTCCTAAAATTAGTGGCTGTTGAAGGAAAGGTGGTAGAATTACACTTACTGACTAATGACAATAAGTAAGAGTTATAAACAACTGATACCTCAGAATATGTGTATTAAGTCATATGCTCTGATTCTGTCAATGTTTCAAGTTAATAGCACTATTTTTGTAAAAGTGTCCCTGATTTTTCTGGACCTGTCCCTGATTCTGTAGAAATGTGTCCCTGATTGGTGGAGAGTTCTGGTATTGTCATATGAGATATGCGTGATGAGGGACTGTCCCATGCAAAGTGGGAAAGGTGTCACTCCTACAGTCTCCCGTTGTGCAATCTGAAAGGTGGACAACGTGCAGTAGGTAAGCGGTAGCATGACTCGGCGGACAGCTGCATTAACAAACTCAAGTCACATGTTAGCATTGCAGAGTATCGGTTCCCATGTATCAGGCAGATGGGAGCAGATCGTATGAGGAACACACATATAATATGATTACGTCACTGGACAGGCCGCCGAGTGCATACAGTTGAACGCCTGCCGTCACAAAATGGTTACACATACCCGATACTGTAGTCATGTAGTCCAATGTAATACGCATCACAAGGGATCGCACACACCCAGCATGAGAGACAAATGTAAGTGGAAATGTCGGTGAGCGAGTGGCTGTAAGCGTGTTTGTCTACCAGTATGCCAGTAGTGCACTGTCAAAGAAATGTGGAGTCTAAACATGTATAAGGTGCTGTGACCAGAGGTCAGCAGTGCTTAACACTGTGGACACCCATGCACAACTGCTCCCACCTGCTGGAATGTGCCTTACCCAGTCTGTATCCAAAGGCATTGGCCTTTCCGCAAACAAAGAACCACCCTATATACGTGATGGTAGAAGTACCCTGCGCACATAGCTCATGTGAATTAACAATAGACCATGGCATATGTACAGACAATAGACCACACACACACCATACAGTGCAGACTTCCAGCAGTATAGCAATGTACTGGCAGATATGTCCGGACCACTGGTGTATGCATGCCTGGCCGTCCTGTGTTTCAGTGTGGGAGCATGCCCAGTATGACTGTTACGCATGTTGTCGACTGACATTACCATCATACCGTCATGTGTGTGAGCATGCCAAGTATGGTCAACTGTATTGCATGTGTCACATGTCCAGATAGTTAGCACTGTGTTGCTGACCCCTCCGTTCTACACAGACAGGTGTCATGCTGTGTCTGCAGGGTAGCTAATGGTCATGTGGCATTGACAGTTGCTACATGTCTGCATAGCATGAGGGGACATCCAACCACAACCACAGTCCTACACAGCACCATGGGTGGCGCACATGACTCTCACATGTGTAGGTTTGACGGGGGGCACAGCCAACAGTTGTACACATCTGCCACTACTGTACTGGTATGCTGGGTACTCCATGTCAGTGTGTGGACCTACCTAAATTGCTGGTTGGAGGGATACCAGGGTACATCAGTTCCCAGATTTAATTACCAGCACAGTGGTGTTGGACGTCCTAGCTTACACAACCTACATCAAACTGCCTGGCCTGCTGTCGTCTGTTTGTCTTAGGGGGTTGGGGTCATTCATTGGGCATATCCATAGGCCATCGTATATCATTTGTCTGTCCAGCTGCATGGAACGTGTGTGGGCTTTACGGACACACATGATGGTCAGCCCATAATCTGCAGTGGGTTAGGACACCCTGTGTACTACAGGCTACCATTGTGACCCCTGTATGTGTTACAGAGGTCATGGTGCCACTATGGACGTGTACTGTCTGCTGCCCTAACATTTGGCCACCACAGTCACTTGTATGCTCACATGCATACCATAGCAATGGGTAACTACACATTCTAATACAACTGCCACTTGTTAGGTCAATAGACATACCCTGGGTGTGTTCCGGACTTGAGGGCGGTGCTGGAGTGCTGCCTATGTCGGATGCACACAGTGCATCTCCTAAACAAGGCCGAGTACAGGTACTGTCATGTTTGGCATCCATTGTACTGTGTGCGGGTCAGAGAGGGGAACTCTGTGGGTACCTACTGTGTCAGTACATATGCCTTGTGTTGCCTCTTTGCCAAGGGCAGGTCATACTGTGCACGGGCTTTTGCCGACTCTGCCCTGCTCAGGTAGTTCCTTCACCAAGTCACACTGTGCCTGTACAGGCCTTGGCACTGGTGTTGGGCTGTGTGGCCCTGCCCCATGCTGTTCCTGCTGTAACTGTTACTGCAGGATAAGATTGTGTAGCATAGCAAATACCATAACAACTTGTATGCATGTAGCTTGTGAATACTGCAGAGCTCCAACGGATGTGTCCGGATACCAGAACTGTGAACTGAGCATCCCAAACACATGCACAAGTATATGTCTTGCCTGTGCATCCACCTCAGTATGGTGTGAGTGTTCAGGTGCGTGTGCATTGCTGATGGGTGTCATCAGCGATGACACCAGTGTTTACCCAGCATCCCCCACAAGGAGACTGTAGGGGATGTCCATATTGGCATTGGTGTGCTACAGCTGTGTCAGAAGCCATATATAGGACACATCATAGCTTCCAGGGCAGACAGCACACACATTCAATCTCATGCCCAGCCATCGCATATGGCTTAGCTGTTGGAGGGTATGCTCCTGCAGTGACTGTAGGCCCTACCCCACTCACCGGGTGGTGCTACGATGTGTATGTGTGTGCAGGCTATAGCACCCAGTACCCCAGGGTAGTCATCCATGTGGTTGAACAGATGCATATTGTTGGTCTACTAATCACGTGTGTTGAGGACATGTACGTGCTCACTAGCATGTGTTGACATGGCGTCTGTGAACTGGTGCAATACTCTGTATGCAGATGCCTGTGAGATACCCATGATATCCCCAGTTGTGCTGTGTGAGGCACCTGTGGCTAGTACACCTAGGCCAAAACATACCATGGTATCCACTGTGATGTGCTTCCCTCAGCCTGTTTGATGTGTCAGGTGTGGCAGGCACAGGTCAACAAGCTGCTGTAGGAGGTCTCTGTCCACCCCATAGTGCTCCAATGTCCCCAGCGCATGTAGCCCCTGGTAAGTTACCCTTGGTCTATAAAGTCTTATGTCACCCCAGTAAGGGTTGTTCGGCAGCATACACATCCTCACTGCCCCAGCCTCCTGCACATGTTGGTATATGTTGCCTGCTGCAGCCTGTGTCATTTGGTTGGACTGTGTCGTGAAATGTCCCTGCAGGTATACACCAGTGGTGTAGAGTGCGGACGAAACCTGTGTGTATGCAGCTTGCTCGCATTAACGTACTGTTCATGTGCGGGCTTGCCATGTCATCTGCTGATTGTGCTGATCAACACCTCTTTGTGCAGCCTGTACACCCTGACTACCCCACCACTGCTGTCATCTCTCCCAATGTCACCAGGCAGGTATAGACACACCCCTAGCTTAGGTGTGCTAAGGCAGGAGCACTCCCAAGGCACATTACTGCAATGTACGTACAGTATGCCTGACCCCCCTCCCATGCTGTCAACTATATTCGAGACCTGCACTCGGCTTACTGCGCACATACACTCCAGGGACCAGCAGCACGCCCTGGTGATAAATGTGATACACTATAGTCAACTTCATCTGCATAGTATAGTCTTCTAATGAATAGTTATATGACCCATACCGAACCTCCAAATTAATAACCACTGCTCAGTGTCGCTCAGATCCATACACAACTGGCAACAGGTGCCTTACTATCACCATATTCGATGTCCCATGGTCTTCCTAGCAACAAAATAACCGGTGTCTACATGACTACAACCCATGGCCCTGCACACTACAGACGATGTGCATTACCACCACACCATGGCAGATATACATAGATCCCAGGTTATCACGTACAGATCATCCGGCACAAACATTCAATAGTGCTGATGTCCCCAGACATATATGTTCACATTTATGTCCACCTGTACATCTACATATATCATATATATTATTTGTATACATATATACATGGACATATATATATATATATATATATATATATATATATATATATATATACACACATATATATATATATATATGTGTGTGTGTACACATACACACATATACATGCACACACATATGTAGAATTGGCATTTATATCACAACAGCGAACCACATGACAGCAATGCATTAGACAGGAATGAAAAGGAAACTACATGTGCCACCTGCATTATGTAGTGTTGTTACTATCAAGGCACGTGTGTTATGTTGCGTCACATGGGTCAGACCGTATCAAGGGAAAGAGTAGGGCTGCTGACAGTTACTCACCAGACCTATTGGTGAGTGTATGTGTTGACAACCCAGTGTCTTGGCAGAATATGTGGGCTGTGGACACTATATAGGTCAGCAACAAAACACACTGAACACATCCTGCAGCTAGCCACCCACAGATACCAAAACATACGGTATAACTGCCAAACACACATACCTGCCATGCCTTGGAATCGAGCACCTACCTGTCTAGTCTACCACACTACAGCATTATGCAGTAACAGAACGCACTACCGAGTTCCAGCATCGCCGCACTCCCACAGGCATACATCTAGGTGGATGACATCATCCACAAAGGCAAAGACGCCGATAGGGAATGTATGTGGAGTGAGCCATCTAAAAGCATTACTCTGTCCCCAGGCAGCTGGAAACACACACACACAGACACACACTTGGCAGGGCTGGGAGTCAAACATACACCTAAATACCTTATCACACTACAGCATTACGCAGTTACAGAATGCTCTATTGAGATTACTTGTACACAGAACTCCCAGAGGCATATTTCTAGGTGGATGACATCATCTGAAAAGGCAAAGATGCTGATAGGGAATGTATGTGGAGTGAGACGTCTAAAATCATTACTCTGTCCCCAGGCAGCCAGAAACAAATACACACACACTTGGCAGGGCTGGGAGTTGAACATACACCTAACTACCTTATCACACTACAGCATTAAGCAGTTACAGAACACGCTACCAAGATTACTGGAACACAGTACTCCCAGAGGCATACTTCTAGGTGGATGACATCATCCGCAAAGGCAAAGATGCCAATAGGAAATGTATAGAGAGTTAGCAGTCTAAAAGCATATTTCTGTCCCAAGGCAGATGTAGACAAACACATGGCAGTGGTGTGAGCAGGACAACTGCCTATCTACGGAGCACTATTACAACACTACATAGATACGAGACGCGCCACAGACAGTACACCCTTCAAGACAGTCGACCAGTGTGTTCAATGTAGGCATCCATCTTGACATGGGGTATGGACATCTGTTGCCTGGATGACCACCATTGCTATACGGGATGTCAATGGCCATGCCCATACACAGAGGCACATCACAGACACAAGGTGTCACTGGGCATGCTCACACACTTAGTATCACATGTCCGTTTGGAATGTACTGTGTGTCCATCTATACAACGGCGTACTGGGCATGCTCACACACTTAGTAGAAGCGAAGGGCTATCTTGCATGCACACAGATTCTAAACACGGAAGGGCATAGTTTGGAATGTACTGTGTGTCCATCTACACAACGGCGTACTGGGCATGCTCATGCACTTAGCAGTTGCAAATGGCTGTCTTGCATGCACACAGATTCTAAACACGGAAGGGCACAGTTTGGAATGTACTGTGTGTCCATCTACACAACGGCATACTGGGCATGCTCACACACACAGCAGTAGCTAAGGGCTGTCTTTCATGCACATGGATTCTAAACACGGAAGGGCACAGTATGGTGTTACTGTCCCCATGTACATGAAGGCCACTCACATGTACCAACCAGTACACACTCAAGAGCCATCACAGATGTCTCAGGTGCAGATCACAGAGGTAAATGCCACATTCTACTATGTAGCCCTCAGACATCACCATGTCCTTGGACCAGCAACACACATCCATACATTACCACAATACCATGTGGTTCATGACCAGTGGACTGTACATAGGTCTACAGCAACTGTGCAGATTACACATGTACTGACAGGGTTCCATCATGTGTTATGCAATGCAATGATACCACTGTACATAACCAGGTCGGCTCTACACATAACAGGGGCCCTGGGTCTTACACAGCTGTGACAGATGACTGTCGCTATACTCCAAAGAACACACATGTTTGGATATGACATACATGTAATCGCAGTGGATATGTGCATGGACCACACACACACACACACACACACACACACACACACACACAACACATATGTACATAGCATAGCTTTTGCTGTCCTCCGTGCAGACAAGTGGCTACAGCAATCACACTCATGCACATGGAAGGTAGGTCCATGGATGTTGAATGCTAACAGTACATGAGGTAGCAATGTTGACCGTGGAAACATTCCCTCTGTACTAGTTACCCATGACACTCATCATATCATACAACAGTCCATGTGTTATGTATGTCATCACACACGTCCACCAATTGCAATGCATACAAACATGGCTACAGAACAGGCATGTAGGACCAACACACATGTACATGTAGTGGTGTGCATGCAGCTACCATGCATGTGCAGTAGCTAATGTATGTAATTCATCTGTGCCTAACTACAACATGCAGTTGCAATGCAGCCCCATCATTGACACCTGTATATGGTGAAATACTGACAGTACGGTAGGATGTACATCAGGTATGGATGGATGTGTGTACATAAAGTGGTGATCCACCTTTGCCGATGGATGTTTGCTGGGGATGGCTCACAGGTTTGTCACAAGCCATCCTACCATTATATGTGCAAACAGTATGCTATATTACTGTTACTTGACGGTGAAGACATAAAACCTACACGGCGGTCGGGTGTTACTGACTGTAAGTCATGTGACACCTGTATCGCTTACATCCTCCCGTGTGCATATAGCAGCACAATTGCCGAAGGTAGCGTTGATACACATAATGCGGCCAATACTGCTGCATGTCTGTCAGACATATCATCTTATAGCAGGTGTATCATTCACAGTACTGCCATGTGTGTTTACTTGTGTGACCATATATGCCACATATGGTGGGGAATCCATCCCAATTGTTACACACCACTGTACACTGTTGTAGAGATCTGTACATACTGCAGTGTGAAAAGCATGACTAGGCAGGGGTGGTGTGTGTATCACACATGTCAGCTATCCGTATGTGAATGACATTTGTGGACTCCACAGTGTGTGTGTGTGTGTGTGTGTGTGTGTGTGTGTGTGTGTGTGTGTGTGTGTGTGTGTGTGTGTGTGTATGTATGGCTGTCTGGTGCATGGAGTGAGGGTGTATGCTATCATACAGAACAGACAGAATCCCCAACCCCTCATGGTGATGCAGTCTACTACCCTGTTGATGCCATCGGTCTCAGCCTTACTGGCTACCTGTACATGTTCATTCTCTGTGTCGTGTCGTGTGGGGGCACAGTACTGTGAGGGTGATTACCACATAGGCAGGGGTCCTCACCTCAACACTATCGAGTGTGCGTTATAGTGTTGTTGACCCCGTGAGTGTGGGCATGTTACTGTGTGTTTCTGTGTATGTCTGTGTGTGTTCTCATCCTGTAATGTGACAGGGTATTACTGCTACACAGTGAGGCCTCATGCTATCAAGTGGCCTCTAATGTCATCATTGGCCAGACCGCTGTGTAAACCCCCCGCACCATGTCAAAATACCTGTGATGTGACCTGGTATGGATGTCACGTCTCTAGCCACTCTAGCCTATTAAACAGCCCACATGCTTCTGGATTAGTAGATATGTGGACATCTGTGGTATGGTAGCCTTTCTAACAGTCAGGTTGAGGCTACGTATAGCATGCTGGTATTGCCATACATGCCTGTGAGTACTCCACATTTACACATGGGAAACTGCAAACACTGCTACTTGTTGACACATGCAAGTAGATCATAAGGAGGGAACCAGGGCATCTTTACCAACATGCTGTTACTGTTGTTACCAAGACACATACTGTGAACATATAACAATGCTTTATAAACCTGTACTACATGGTATGTCTGGTGCGTGTCAACAGTACACAACTAATGTAATATACACTTCTCTCACTATTCTGTTCACCCTGTGCATCAGACCATTTGAGCATGCCCCTGCACCAATGGTGTGGATGACAGGGATGTGGCACAGGCATCATGATATGCACAGGGTGATAATGTTTGCCAGGGGCATAGGCTGCACCAGTGGATGACATTATGTGTGTGGGTAAGGGCCGGTGATCTGATTGGACATGTGTGGTCATTATGCATGTGGGTGTTGTGGTGCCCTACAGATTTTTTTGCTGTGAGTGTGTATGATTGCACACAGTTCTGCCTTTTGCCAGGCCTACACAGGGGTATTATTCACAGCTCCAGATTGTACAGACCAGGATGTACAGCTCACTGTGTCTGGCCATGGCCACATGACCTGTACCTGCCAGGGATTGCACAGGCACTACCTGGCGAAGGTACAGATTGGCTACTGTCTGATGACACATGTCCACTGGAACCGTGTCCCCACTGGGAATGCCCAGGGCCATGTCCGCATGCCCTTCTGTGTCCTGGTGTGGACAGCACAGCACCAGCTGCACTGCTACTGCTACCGACACTATGGGAGCAGGCATGTGACGTGGCTCATTCACGTTGACCTGCACTAGGTGGTGTATCTGGCTTTTGTCCACGTGGCCTATGCCTCACTCCTACCAGATGTTCCAGCACAGACAGCGCACGCTCGTGGATTGCAATGCCACGGTCAAGGATTCTGACCATGTCACCCAATCGCCTGTCCAGAACATCAGCAATCTGCTGTTGAGCATTTGCCAATGCCTGGATGTTGTTGTTTAGAGTACGGATAGCAGCCCTCTGAAGCCTCTGCCCTTTTCTGTTCTGCCGTTCAGCACGTGCCTGTGCCACCATTACAGTCTGGAACATGCATCTGGTGACAACAGCTGCTGCACTCTGTCCGGCAGGTGCATGTCTGCCAGAGGTCCTCCTATGAGCAGCACTGGCCACATGCCTGTGTGGCACATCTGCAGTTTTTACACTGTCACCATGGTGTGGAGACACACCTTCTGTAGCCACCACACATTCCTGTTCCAAGCTAACACACGCTGACTGTCCTTTCTCTATGGCCACTGGTGATGGGGTATGTGTTGGCATGAGAACTGTGTGTGGGGAAGAGGGGGACATAGCTGGGATGGCAACTATTGGCACAGATTCAGCCCCAGACAACCCTGCCTATACCTCATGCATATGTTCATCACTGCTAGTATCTGTGGGGACACTAACATCAGACGGACCGCAGGAGGGTAACACACCTTCATTACTTCTGAATGCAAAGAAAGACCCTACATTACAATACACACACACACACACACACACACACACACACACACACACACACACACACACACGGACACACCATGCATGTGATTTAACAGATGGCATGCAGCATGCATGTGATACAGCAGACGGCATGCAGCTCAGACATTAATAGTGGTAGTTAGCATACCTCCCTGGGATGCACACAACAGCAAACAGGTATCATATCAGTAGCAATGCAGTTCACACAATCATGGTAGTAAGCATGCATCCCTGTGATACATGATGTGGACAAGCACAGGTTAACAGTACACATGGCTGAAGTGACCTTGACATGTAATCTGCTGACGTGTGCATTGGCATGCATACATGTTTGACACAATGGTGTCCTGACACATATACAGCGATGTAATGGGTATAACATTGCAGTGCTGTCTGTATGCCCTACAGATAGAATGCACATTTAGCAAATGTGCATGAGCATGGAAGGGTAGTGTGACGCATTTACATTGCTATACAGTGTGAAGTACAGACACTGTGCCATTGCATGGCATCATGAGGTGTCTATATTATTATACAGTGTGTAAAATGCACACATTGCATAGCCATAACTGCGTGCATACACATGACATAACTGTGGATTGTGACCCACGTTGCTGAGGTGTATACACACCAAACCATGCTATGTCATGTGATAGGTCACTGGAAGACCTACGGATGACACCCCTGCACAACTACTACAGAGTTTTAGCTGCCTGACAACCATGTCCACACATGGCAGACTTGTCAATACACCATGTCTCACATGACATTGATATACCACACACACGAGGTGCATGGCTGATGGCGATGTCCTACAGCAGCAAGGGAAATGTACGGTATCTATGGCCTGATGTGGTGTCAATGTCTGTGGAAGCTGTACAGGTGACTACTGTCATGCTATGACACAGTCGTGATGTTCAACACATCTTATATTGTCGACTAACGTGGCACCTCCACTAGCTGTGCACAGACTTTTAGGATGTCCAGTGTACCACATCAACTATATAATCAGTCAACTAAGGCTATAGTTGGACCATGTGTGGACAATGTGCAACAGGATGTATACACATCACATCTACTGTGTGGCTACATGTCTCTGGCCATCCTCCATGGCCATGTGTGAGCATATGTTGGCCGAATGTTTGTGATGGCCATCTATCTCACATGTCTGTACAGTCCTATATGACATACACCCATAGATGTCAGATATGTCACCGCCCACAGGGCTATGCAGACTTTGGTATGTGGGGTATGTATTATGGGATAGTGTGACAATATTGCAGCCAGAACACTGCATGTCTGGGACATGTCAGATGGCACATCACAATGTGTGAACCCATTGCAGGGCATATAACACAATGGTGGCTCCTGTGGGCTGCCCATATCCCAGCTCACTGTGTGGTACTGTCTGCGTACCACACATGTGTTGTTCCAATGTATAGTACATATGCCTACATTGAACAATACCTCCACCGTTGTATGCACAGCTGTCCACACATGTAGCAATGACAGATACTGTGGGTTCATGTCAGTGTTTCATTTCATTTGTATATATTGCACATGGGTAACCAGTGTGAATGATGGGAGATGCGACCTGTATATCGTGTCTGGATCATGCATCATGTGTACATGTGTTAACTGGCCACATGGCAAATAGATATATGCATTAACATGCCTGATACTGATGACAGTCTCACCTGCAACAGACTGATGTCTGTGCGGCACGCCAGAGGTACCGGTATAGGGGTGACGCAGCAGTTTGAACATTATCCATGACTGTATGACAGTCACAGGGTGCACTGAGCATGTTAACACATTCACCTGTACAATAGCATATAGTATGCACATGTGTGCATACACAGGGTCGCATACTGTGGTATGCAGCATGTGTGTAAACATACCTTGCATATGATGTTACATTACATATTGTACAATGACACATGCAACTAAATGGGATATAATAGTCATATGTGCAGTATTGACTTACCAGGCAACTCCAGGCTCATTGGTTGGGAGACACCCACCTCCATGATGACAGCTAGTGTTTGTGGATGCTGTTCTGAGGGTGTCCCCAGGCTGGCCAGTAGCTCCTTGGTGTGTGTGAGTGGGGGCTGGGTTGGTGGCCCACTACCTGTTCCACCTTGTTCCCTGGCGATTGCAGTGGCATGCTGTTTTGCATGTCGTATCAAGTCCGTGCAGTGTCTGCGCACCTGCTGGTAGGTTTGGTTATGGCCACCCACATCATTAACCCTCCTGCAAAGGTCCTCCCACAGGTCGTCACACTGCTGGGCATGCTGTGGCACATGACTGAACAACACCCCATAGTTCTCATGGAGGTACGGGATGAGGACATCATCCTCCTGGCGGCTGTATGCTGGTAGGTGTGAATGAGGCATTATCTGGAAAACATAATGATGGTGACAGGTCACAATATTACAGAGATGTACAGAGATACAGCTGCACATACATTTGTATTAAATCTAGTGCATCTGCACAGCTATCTTTGCAAATCATGAGTACACTGACACTACTGACATGTTTGTGTCACACATGTAACACCCGTTATGCATTGGATATCATCACCATATATATGTGTCACCTCATTACATTGTTCATACTCCATGTGAATGCTGTCTTGATGTGGGCATGTCTGTTTGCCTGTACTGGTATTCAGCACATGCCTGGATGTGTCCACAGTGATGCTGTTGACCTTGATGCTGTGTATATGTCACATATCAACACATACACTGCCTTAATGGGCATGAGCAGTGACAATGCACACATATGCATGGAACCTTTACATGCATGTGTTTTGCCATAGACATCTACACTGCACTGTAAGCAGTTCAACATCCTGCCATGGATCGCCTGTGTTGCACATGTGATAGACATGGGACAATGGCTAGCTGGACATCATTCGCAGGGATGGTTATCAACTATAGCATGTACGGGCAAGGTTTCCTAGCTGTGTTCAACAGCCATTTTGCTACCGAGAGGTGCATCAATGCCACATTACTGATCCAGACAGTTAATAATGCATCTACCATGCGGTCATCACACCATGTATGACAGAGATGACATGTGCAGCTTTGATGGACAGGGTTGCATGGTATGGCGGGAGTATGTAACATGTATGGCACAGGGATCTGTTCAGCATGTGGTGATCCTTGTAGTAGGACGGTGGCTGTCCATGACGTATGTCTTTCAGATCAGGATATGTACGTGTAGCATGTCCAACATCATAGTGTAGCACATGATTTTATGCAAGGTAGTCAGCATGCTGCATAGTGGAGTTGAGGATTGTGAAGGCTGGTATCGCCCATCCATGCATGACCAATACCCCTTAAAGATGATATGTGACCCGATATTGGTCACCCAAGTGCTGAGTATGCCTGCCCAATGATCTTCATGCTCATGGATGGCACCCTGTCATGACATGGGTGCCTCGTATGACTACCTAATAGGCCTGGAGACGTCACCAACTCAGGGAGGTGAACTGCACAGCACCATCTCTTACACAGTGTCCATAATGTTGACCTCTGCCTAAGTGGTAGTTAATGGGTACAGGGTTATTCACCTAGTGGTGACAATGCTATTATCAGCTGTCAGATTGTGCACATATGTCACACACCTCACCCATAAAGCCCATTCTGTATGTTGTCCACAACACTGAGACAGCTATTGCTCCTAGGTCATGGCCATTCACATCCTTACATACACAGATGCCTCCCATTTGTCTGTGTGGTATGGGCTACAATGAGGGGGAGTACAAAACATTAACCCTGTTTTACTGTAGCTGCCACTGGTGTGATATGCACATGTCACTCTGACACCTTTTGTAGTTTTGATTCTGTCAACAGGCCACTGGTAGAACACTCCTGTGACATACGAAGGTACATCTAGTATACTCAGTGTAGCTGGAACACGGTATGGGTGATGATGTCCTATGACCTGTCACAGGTATGCTATGCAGTGTGAAATCATTCGTACTGTCATCTACTTCTGTACTGCTAACATCTACATTGATAAAGGTTCATAGACTTGCAGACCATACTCAGCAGGGTAATAGTGCAGTGCCTCCAATTATGACTGTTGTCTCCACTTGTGGGTTGCAGTGGGTTGATATTATCCAACACCCTATCTGTATTGCATATTCATGCTCAGCACTTGTTCAGAACTTGTGAGCACTTCATGCGCTACTAATTACTATAGCACCCATTCCAACTCATTTCTTACAAGTACACTGTCTGGCCATACATTTCCAGCTCGCTTACAGTACAACAGCTGTTGTACACACGTAACTCACATATCTTGTGAGACATGGTTGAATATACAGGCATGTCCAACTGTCACGTACCAGTGCTATTGCCTGACTATATGATGAATATGGTGAACATGTGGCAATAGAGCAATTCTCTCATGTACACAGTCAATGCTCACCTCCCAGCATACGACACTACAGCCTGTGGGCGATGCACATATGTAGCCATGCTGGGGGTAATGCTCTCACCATCCCAGACTGTACCTGACATTCATGTGGGGACGTGTAACATTTGCAACACACCCCACTCATCACATAGCCTCACAAGATCTCCACCGCCACAGGCCACACATAGTATGAGTATGACATTTGCACAACCTCTCCATACTCTGTGTAGGCACCAGAGGCAGCCCCCATCACCAAACACAACAACAATTACTTATAGCCCACAGAGTCATGTGTGCCCATCAAATACAGCCAATAGGGTGTTATAACATACCCAACTCACCAGTTATAGGTGACTCTGTAGGCGGTCACACTGATGTCCCACTCAGCAGGATACACAAGGCGATAGTCGCTTACATCTAGCTGTCGGGTAACTGGTTCTGCAACATAACCTATGCACCCATGCCACACCTCACCAGGTACAATTTGACTGTCATTCTCCATGTTAGTGTAACTGCCCTGAGATGTAACTTCCCAGACTACATGTGCCGGGACATGCAATAGCTCTCCGGTCTTGTAGCCCAGAAGGTGTCGGCCAAGCCCTGGGGAGCATTCTGCATTCATCCAGACTAGATACCACTGTACAACAACTGACTGTTTCACTTCAACAGTTGCCTATGCTTCTGCTGTCATTCCAGAGGCATCCGGTATCTGTCCGCTTTGAATGACAAGGTCTATAAAACACGATGCTTTGGCACAGATGACCTGCACCTGTCAGCCCTGGGAGTACAGATAACATGTAAGGCTCTTGCTGCTCCTATACTGCCTGTCTTGCACAGCTTCCAATAACATTCACCACCAGAACGGGAACAGGCAAGCAAAACGTGGGGTCATGTGACTCAATGCTTGACATCTTCTCTGACATACGCAGGCACAGCACTCCTTATAATGGACCACTTCAATACCTCTGCAGTGACTGGGACCTGCCTCTAGGCTCCACAGAGCACACCTGGACTGACAGGTTATACGCAGACCACACCTTTCAGTCATGTAACCTGGACCGGAACACCCACGGCTGAGGTGTGCCCATATTTCACTATGTTGTACATACCTCCTGGCTGGTTACTTAGCACAATGCATCAGAGGTGATCCACGTGCAACTAACTGTGGCCAGAACTGCTATACACATTGTAACATGCTACGGATTCAACAACATACCCCACGGTTACTGGCCCTCATTTCTTGGTGTACTGGACAGTAGGGTTCAGACAGGTACTACTGATGTGCGACTGACACTACCATACACTTAACTGGGATAGCTACTCATGTACCGACACATTAGGCCAACGCTGTCCAGGATTCATAACCTCCACTCGGCTGGATCAACCCATACACACCACCACCAAGACCAACAATATCCTAGACATGGACATTACCAACATGTCACTGGAGTTCCACTGCAGTGGTTATCCCCTCGTTGGTAGTTTTCGAACATATGCTAATCACTCTTGTTATCCACATCCTGGCACCACACCCTTCACGGCATACACAGTACAAGATTAGTACAACGCCTACTACAGACGTCTTATGACAGCAGTAGTAAACGTCATGACACCCGTGCAGATAGACAATGCACATACAAATGCTGAAACATACCCCAGAGCACTTCATTAGCACTTACACGACTGCATGGATCATGCTATTCCAAACAGAGCCATGATGGTACCCACCAGATAATGGACGCCACTCTGGGGGTCCAGTTCAATGGACATAATGTACAACAAAAGGTGGAGGCTGTTGCAAAGTGGAGTACAATCCCATGGGTGGGGTAGCTCACTGGTCAGCCTCAGTAGAGCTCCGGGATCCCTAATCACATCATAAACATCACTGCGACACATTCCAGGGTGTACCACAAAGCATTATGGAGGTATGTCAGTAGTCAATGGCAATACCCACATCTGTTCTGACATACGACGGTTACTCAGGAACATTATAGAACTGAGTGATGTTGGCAACATCCTGGTGGATGGGTCCAATGCTAACTTTACACCCTCTCACTCCCTACAGGGCCATAATCCATGCAGGAACATTGCGGGGTCCCTGCGGTCACAACTACACAGTTCCAACCTGCACTCTCTAAGGCCTGGAACACAGACTCCATGTGACCATCCAACATCCCAGGCTGTGATTTACACAAACCTCAGAACGACATGTCTCCCCACTTGGCCACCAGCTTCACTAATAGCCTTGTATCAGACATTGTGGCCCCTGAATGGTGCACAGCAACAGTTATCACACTCCACACAGGTGGCTCAACAATGAACAAGAGGGACTATTGCCCTATATGACTGACTGGACTGTTCTGCAAGGCTATGGGGTACATCATCATGGAAGTCATTCACAGAGACATTGGTGGGCTCCAGATCTTTGATGCCAGCCAGGTTGGACTTGTTAGGGCCAGACCATGGCTCCTACACCTGGTGGACTACTTTGATACAGTTACCAGGGTAGTTGATGATAGTAAGGGGGTCCACACAGCCTACATTGTCCTCTCATTGGCTTTCAGCACCGTTCTCCATTCTGGTATTGACAACATACTCATCCACCTGAACATCGACCCCTACGTCTCAGGATGTTATGCAAAGTGGCTCATGGACAGGACCCACACAATGAGGGTAGCATACCATAGTACCTACTGTATTTCAGTTACACTTGGCATACCACAGTCCTCAGTCATAGGGCCCCTCATGTTCGGTATATGCTTCCCTGAGGTACATGCTAGCACAGAGGGACTTTCCCTGACTAGGTTTCTGGACAACTGCATACAAGGCGCCATGATTGATCCACCAGCTGATACAGACTCCTCCATAAGGGTGTCACTGTGACGGATACCTGATGTCGATAACATGGCCTCAAGCTGCATGACACATGTTGCATGAACATCCCCTTTGGATTACACCAATCACCCAATTACTGTCACATAGGTGGTAGCCCCCTACATACATGTGACATTATATGGGATCTTAGTACACATGTATGTAGCACCCACTCCTTTGATAACCATATTGCCAATGTGGCGTGGATATCCTTCTACGTGGCCACCCTTATCTGTACTGGGTTTGTAGCTGGAACAAAGGCACCCATTGTAGCTCTAAACTCCTGACGTATACACACATTCAAGGGTACAACACCCCATTTAGGGTGTATCTTACAGAACAGCAACGGCTTTACATATCACAATATTAACACACCATGAGGACTATTTAGCTCCAAAGGTTGACGTATGTGACAGTACTACGGACACCATGACTGTACACATTTGCATACTGCATACTCAGGGATGACCTCTGCTGTGAACATACAGGGCCCATGTCCACAACAATATTTATGGATATACTCCACATAAGCGACATAAGCAAAAGCCACTGACAGCAACATGCTCATGGATATGTGCACAAATGCAACGATGAGTGGGATGTTCTTGAGGGTTACATTCATTCCCAAACCAGACACTCACCATGCTTTGGAGCATGATTCCTATGTACATCACGCAGGGACACTCAGTAGCATTGTTTATGAGATACCTCACTCGGTGGATGGGAGAAACACATGTACGCCAGGGATCACTGCAGTGGCTGTACTGTGCAGAGGTGCAGGTAGCACATGGCTCTGCTGTTCACAGACAGGACACTACCCTAGAGAGGTGCCACCAGTGTAAACACTGTAGTTGGGCTTACATATAGACATGCCAGACAGCATAGTACCTCACTATGAAGCTGTGAAGCTATTACATGTCCTTTGTGCATGGTTAATTGAGTAGCTCTTCCATTTCGATTAGTTATCATGCTGTTACAGTGTCTCGTGGCTACAAGCCATATGTATCCTGTTATTGCGTATTGTACATGCCAATAGATGATACCTTTTGTTTGCATGATATAACTGTTATGCTGTGTAGAATATCTGACATATCTACCTACAATACTGTACATTACACATATTTTACATATTATCCCATAATGCAAAGCATACTTGCACAGCAGGACCACCTTAGGCATGTTATTGTCGTTATATGCCCATACACATGCCTACTGTGACAGTATATCAACATATACTATCCCCTGCTATGGCACGTACTTGTTGGACATACCCTACCACTGACGGAGGGTGGTGTGGAATTGTTCTGTTTAAAGCCCTCATGTAGCATCCCTTGTGGTGTCTGTGATGTTTACCTTGTGGCCCACAGCAGGACACACAATTTCTACATGCGTTACTATGCTCAGCAAGACATCACTACATAATACTTTTTCCCACTTTATGCATTGCGGACACTTTTAATTAATACAAAACAGGCTATACATACACTAACATACTGAGTGTTCTACATACTTTGTTAGCGTTCCAAACTTTCGTAAATATCTCTCTACACCTTTACTCTTTAAATGGTTCTATGGTAAGAGCATACGGTTTGAATGTCTGGCAAGTCATCCTTATATATATCGATACCTGTAACATGTGGTTTCCTGACACCAATTGGTGTTCCTGAGTAAATTATTACATGCACATCAGCTGTGCAGCTACTCCATTCACCAATTACGTGGCAACAGTGGGGTATAATTGAATACTCCACTTGGGTGTTGCCCTTTTGCCCTACCTTGGGGGAGACGGCCTGTATGTGTTTTGTTGTGTGGAATTGCAACTGCTATTTGTAGAGACACGGATATTTTGGATTCATGTCCCCCATGGATTGTGTGTGACGGCTAGAATATATGGTTCTACATGTGAGTGTATCTGTCATCTCAACCATCTGATAAGGGACTATTGCAAACAAAACCTGTAACATCACCGTCTGTTCCATTATGCAACAGCTACGATTTCACATGGCGCCTTTACAAATGTGTCTCTCACAAGGTATGTTAATGCTTCTGCAGATGTAATTGAGTGAGTGGATGTTTGTGATGTTATTACAGTCTGTATTGCTATTGTTTCATGTGTGGGAGATGTAGGTGGGTATACATAGCATACACAGGTTTGTGGGGACTGCATTTCTACTTATTCCATATATGTGTGTGGGCTCCTTCCCTAATTGAAGATCTATCTGTTAGTAGACTGAAACTATGGTTGTTACAGGCTTATACATTGGGCCGTTGTTAATTGGTTTTTATATAGTATGCAGGTGAGGTTGATACTTCCATACCTCCAGAAATACAGCGATATGTAAAGGAATGTTACTAAATGACAGCTGTCCCGTGTATTTCTGTCACAGATATTTGTACTCATTGCAGTTGTGTTGGTGACTGAACCTCTTCGGCATGGGCTGCCACCTTTTCAAATGGCCATATTGGGACATTTGCAGGACACACATCAGTGTTTACAGGCCGACACATACCCATGGTCAGTACACAGGATAGCACATACTTTTATCCTGAATACATACTTATTCTTGTAGCACTTTAGCTACTTATCATGTTTCATGTAACATTTACGTTTTTTAGATACAGGCATAACTATTTAATGCAACTATTACATAATATATGGGACATAATTATGTCCTACAATCTCGGACATTTGCCCTTTTTAATATTTTTTGTCAGGACACAACTGCCCAGGGAGGGGCTGTCCCTCTTAAAGTGGGACAGGTGGTAACCGTATGCCTACAGCCAGCTATAACCACACCTACCATAATGATCTACCTCCGAGTTAGCACTAACAGACACACAATGCAAACACACACACACATACACTACAGTCCCACGGAAACACACACTACGGCAATCACAAACACAGTTGAACACAGTACATATGTGGACCGCAACACCAGCTGCGATAACTAAATGTCTCTTAATATTGTGATAATATTACACGTGGTTCTCGTGTTCCTGTACTGTGTTCTTTCAGTCTTTCAGCCTCGTGATTATGTTTGTCGGTATGTGACACATTCCATAGTTGGCAGTATCCTATTTATTTGTACCTCCATGGTTGTGTACATGTCGTTGACCTAGCTACATATTTGCAGATATAGGTGAATCTGTGTATATCAACATATATCTCTCTATCACCCTTTCTATCTCTATTATGTATATGTATATATGTATATATATATATATATATATATATATATATATAAATATATATATATATGTATATATATATATATATATATATGTATGACAGAGAGAGTGACAGGCAGAATACACCTTTCATTGTGTACATGTCGGTGTATACTGTTACCTGGACTCTGCACGTTTGTGTTTGAACCTGTCACATTACACACCTGCCGTTGGTACATCTTGTGTAGCTTAGTGTTAGGTGATTGTGTACATGATTGCGTGTTCTACTCCTGGCAGTGGTCATTTTACCTTTCAGAGCAGGCACTATTAGTACAGGGGTGAATAATGCTGGTTTCACCTGTTCTGGACATCACTGACCGTGATTTGCACGATATTCAGAGAAGCTTAGCCCTGTTTCACGCATATCCGTAAGTCATATTTAAACAACACTTACCAGCACTGGGCAGCGCATATTCCTGCTAACATGTGCTAAACATGAT
This sequence comes from Protopterus annectens, assembly GCF_019279795.1. Lineage (NCBI taxonomy): Eukaryota > Metazoa > Chordata > Ceratodontiformes > Protopteridae > Protopterus > Protopterus annectens. The sequence goes on along the minus strand of NC_056733.1, from coordinate 1,720,272,763 downwards.
CTGATGACCTGCATCCAACATGCATTATTCGTGCCTACAGTATTACGTTACATCCCTTGCAGGATGTAGGATTGGGAACATGCACAACAGTCACTGCATTTACCACTTGGAAATCTGGGATTTGTACACATGTTATGGTGTTTTGTATGTGGACTATACTATGGCTGTTACTCCATACTGCGATCAAATGGGTAACTCAGTTAGTTTACATATGGATGAGACCTATTAATGGTATGTCCAAGTGATGTTTAATGGATGTGCTCCAGCATTGGGTATGTATGTCACAGTGAGCCACACACTATAATGTGCTACACCTTCACACAACCGTAGGTGGAGCATGCTGGGGTGACAGATACCTGTCATGGGTACACCCCATTCTTCGCCACTACATCCATGATTACATTATATGGATCCCCTCATTAACGCACCAGGGAATCCATGCAGAGTGTGTGGGGAACAGTGATTACACACAAGGATCCCGCAATTGGCTCTGCTCCACTGAGCGACAGTTGGTTACTCGATGTGGTGACGACAGCAGACACTGTTTTCCTTGATTGATGAATGGCCTCTGACAATCGGATGTGTATCTACCAATGTACCTAGGAACCTATACACACAGTACCAACATATGCTGATAGGTGCATGTACCGTTCAGGTGTTGACATTCCTTGTTCCAATAGCTGTTGTGTGTACAATGGTTGAGGGCTGCCTATGTAGGATTCACAAAGTACGCCACCTATACATTACAATTTACAGGTGGTCATGTGCGTGTGCCATCGATTTTACTGTGTGTGCAAGTGGAGAGGTGTGTCAGTCCGTAGGGGCCTACACTGCCAGAGTATGTGCAATACATTCCCTCTTTGCCAAGGCATAGGCATATTGGGCATGCCTCTGTCTGCCTACTGGGGCTGGCACAGGGTGTTCATGGTCTGAATCCCTCTGTGCCTGTGATGGCCTTGGCAATTGCGGTGGGCTGTGAGGGCTTTCAACATTTTGTCCCTGCTGCAGCTGTTTCCGCAGGAACATATTATGTAGCATGGCACATACTATGAGGATGTGGGCACACGTGCCTGGAGAGTACTGCAACTCTCCACCAGATATGTCCAAGCAATGGAACCGTGATTACAGCATCCCGAACACACGCTCTATGATGATTCTGGTTTGCGCGTGTGCCTCATTATGGCGTTCTTGCATGGGTGTGTGTGCATTTCTGATGGGAGTCATCATCCATGGCTCCAGTGCATAGCCAGCATCCCCCACAAGGTGGCCATGTGGGATGTCCCCCCTGACAAATACCTGATACAGCTGTGAGGCATGCCAGATGTGGGAGTCATGGTAGCTTCCAGGGCTGCCAGCACACACATCCATGATAATGCCCTGGGCATTGCACACAACCTGGCAGTTGATGGAGTGGTATCCCTTGCAGTTTATGTAGCGCTTACCATGCTCACCGGGTGGTGACTTGATATGTATGTGCTTGCAGTCTATCGCACCCAGTACCTCCGGGTGGTGTGCCACATGGTGGAAGAGATATTGCTGGCCAACTCCTCCTGAGTTTGGAGGAAGTATATATGCTCATTGGCATGTAGTAACATGGCATCTAGGAACTGTTGTAGTACCCTGGATGCTGATGCCTGTGAGATCTCCATTATATCTCCAGTTGGCCTTTGAAAGGTACCCGTGGCTAGTATTCGCAAGCTTACACATACCTTCATGTCCACTGGGATGGGTTTCCCTCTGTTGTTTCTGGATCTCAGGCGTGGCTGGCACAGCTCAACTATTTGCTGTAAGATGTCCCTGTCCACCCTGTAATGCTCTACTATCTCCAGATCATTTAACCCCTGGTAGGTTACCCTTGGTCTGAACACTCTTCTCCTCCTCCGGTGCCTGCGGTAGTTGTCAGCATCATCCTCCACAACACCATCAGTCGCTAACACATGGTGATGAATCACAGCTATGGCAGCTCCCAACATGTACATTGTAAAAGTTCCCCGTATGTTTACACCTATGGTGCAGTGTTTGGGAATACACAGGTGTGTGTGTGTGGGGTGCTTTCACGCTTTATACTATTGTGCTGTGAACACTGATTATGTCATAGGGTGTGTATGTATGATCATAGCCACAGGGTATCTTATGTGTTTTACGACAGGAACTACTATTGTGGTGCCCTTGGTGTTGAATTACATTTGGCTGCTGTGGATTACCTCTTGCCCTTACCTTTACATTTCTTAACGTTTCACCTCCCATTTTCTGGCATGCATCCAGCAGCCTGCTTTCATTTGTACTTTCCTACACCTAGCTTATCTTGCATAATGTGTTCTATGGCCAGTCTACTGCAGGTTTGCTTTGCTCTGCTATGACAGTTCACTTTTCTTTGCAATCCAACACCTCCCCTATCCTGTTTTGCAGGTTTCTGCGAGCAGACTTGTCAGCTGCCGTCGATTGCCCGCTGTGAGTTAATAGGTGTTAATTACTCAATTGTACTCCAATTACCCTACTGCGGCATTTCCTTATTTTCTTCCCCTGACCTTCCTGTTTGAGCTATGGTGCACGGCGCATGCGTCCGCTTACCGGGTTTCGGGCACGTTTTCCTCCCCATACACATGTGCTTTTGGGCACCATATGTGCTCTCAGCTAAAAGATGCTATACCTACCTCCCCACCCCTGTCCTGTGGCTTTGCTTAGCAATGGCCAGGCTGGATTTGCATTGCTCCAATGTGCTTACAGCTACAGTGGCACACCCCACTGCTGATGTCATGTATACCTCTAAGCCACTCCTCAGTGTTGTAGCTCTGCACTGTATGGTACATCCTTAGTCTGGCGGGACGTTTGCAATTCACTATTACCTGCCTCATCTGCATGGCATTGACTACTAATTCCTAGTTACCGTGCCAAACACTGTCACAGACCATTAGCAATTCTTGCAGCTTGGTTGTGGTGTACCATGCATACCATTGAGTATTATGGTGAAATCATGATTTGTATTACATTGCAATTTTATGACATTTGTATATATTTTCTTTGTGTTCCTGTTTGCGCACACATGCCCTGCGGTTGTACTTTGTGTTACTGTGGACATGACATTAAATGTTGTTTTTTAGGTGTTGTGCATCTTTTCTTATGCCATTGGCTGTATATTTAGCCACTGGAATATGTTAACTTTGTAATACATGAGTCTGGTTTGATTTCATAGCTCCGATGTTCTGTTTGGAAAAATGTAAACCGTGTTTTTTGGTTTACATTTCTTTGGGCTTACGCTATGCCTGCATCACGTCATGAATCGCTATGTGCCTTCATTTGCATGGTGCGGCACTGTGCATGGGGTGATTAGCATACCTAAGCTGAGGGCTGCGCAGATCTGGTGTACGCTGGTAGTGCACGTGGAACTGGATCCTTCCTGAATCGCTCGGCGGCCATGTTTGGCATTATATTGCCTACGCTACGCTTGTGCCTGGTGCAAGCTTCATGAATCCTGGGGTATATGTTGTCTGCACATTGAGTCTGGAGATATGGAATTTCGTTCAGTTTTTGCACTTGTATGATTTCTGAATGGCAATAAAGTTTACTTTGACTTGACTTTGACTTTTTACTTCCATACATCAATCAATTTCTCTCCCATGACTCTCTGTATAAACATGCCATAGTCAAGTTGTTTTCTCCCACTTCATGTTGCAGTTCCTAATTTCTCTAAACTGGCTAACATTTTTGTAAGTAAAATAAGTTGCATCTATTCTTAACTAATGTTTTCACATTATGTGTAATCTGGCATAATTGCTTAAAATGTAGATTTTCATTGGTTTTTACTGTTTTATTTTTGAAGATTGTAAAATTATTGTTCTTAAAATGTGTTCGTAATACTTTAGAACTTGTCTTCTTCAGTTCTGGCTTAAAATAGGTGCCTACCCGGTCTGGCTTTTTCTTGGTAATCAAATGTCAATAAAGAAATAATAAATAAACTTTGATATACAGCTGATGGTCATATCAACAGTCAGTTCTATGTATTATTTTGTTAACAGTATATAAGTCTTCCATCTATGACAACATTACTACTTAGATTCAAAAAAGTAGGTTAAAATAACAGGATCTAACTCAAACAAAAACTAAAAATGAATACCACTCACAGGCAATAATAAAGAGCCAAATGCATTAAGTGTTTTCATCAAAGTAATTCATAATGACCTCATTATTTCATTAGTTTGTCTCATTTCACTGTTGACTATCTGGTGATATTTTCATGTTAAAGCCTTCTCCTATGCTGTTAAAAGAGAGTGTTTGCTGTGACTAGTGTATTATCTTGACATTGTTAGAATTCCAGTTAAAAGAATATCTGTCTCTTCTATCAACATGTGAATATTACCTGCTTTACTCAAACTTCACATTAACATTACTTGGTAGCAAACCTTTTGGGGAGGGAACACAGCGCCCTTTGAGTGCTAGTTGTAGTCTATATATGTATTGCTTTTCTAAACACCAACAGATGAAGAAATATATCTTGAATAGCAGATGAAGCTTATCTAGAGTAATGTCTTCATATTATCCCAATTATGGAGAATTATCATGTTTATTGTGATCCTTCAAGTCAAAGTTGTACACAGGCTATCTTAATGAGTTGTGCATAAAAGACTGTTTTTCACAATCTTCCAGAGGAATAAAAGACTTCTGCCTTTTACAGCTGGGAACCTATTAGTTAGAGGCATACTACAGTTGTTAATACAATGTTTGTCTGCAGAGACTGTATTAAAGAATCCTTAAAGGTTATGTTATTCTCAATGGCTGTTGCTATTATTAATGCAAATGCCGAATTCTAAAGCGTCAACTTCCCAAAACTCGATTCCCAAACAGTGCATTGGAAGTTTGCTGTCAGGAAGTCAGAAACAAGCAGTGGTGCAGTTTTGTGCAGCTGAATTTCCCAGTCCAATCTTTCTTTATATGATTCACTTGGTATTGCTTTAAACTGAACATATCAGTTTCAATTTGGCATGCTGTGGGTAAGGATAGTATGATCCCAGACAGTTTCTTACAATAGAAGTCAAACAGAAGATGGGCAGAATGGTATATAGAGCTTAGCTCCATTGCATTTAATAAAAAAATAATAATTTATTTAGGTTAGATTAATAATAATAGTCATAGCATATGAAGGAGAGGAGGTGTTTTGTTGTTCATTGATTTTCTATGCTAATTGTCTTGTTTATATTTGCAAGTCCAATGACAGCTTGGTTGGTTGAACATTCTTAATTACATGTTATTCTCCCAATAACATTGGAGGAAATGAATGACCCTTGACCTAAATATTTTACCCAAGGCATCACAGACCTTAAATGATTCATATCTTTTAAGATGAATTGACTCAAATCCATTTGACCATCAAACCTATGTCAGTACAGCATGCAGTTTTTCTGTTGATTTGCAAGTTGAGGAATCACTACAAAAAGTTGCTTCCATAGCACTGCATGATGGTTATACCAGAGACATATGGATTCCATTTGATCTATGCCTAACTGCATTATTCTTGGCCTTTCTAATTCCCTCTTTGGTATTACATATGCTGCAGGGGATGCTGTGGCAGGGTATCAAACAAAACAAAACAAGCAAAAATACATACATGTGGCTGCCTTAAAGTTTGGGAATATGTCCAACATGCTCCCTAACATTTATTATCAGATATGATTTGTATTTTCTTTTAGCAGTCTATCTTCACACAGATGTACAGATGCATAAAATAAATGACTGATATTATAAACACATTGAAAGTGTAGAAAAAGTTATCAGGCAGTGCCTCTACAGGATGCTATGGTTTCCATTGCAGTGCACATCTTAACTAGCTTATATTATACAGCAGTGGTCAGTAGAGATGATAAACAATGTTTTGGGGATGTGGTTACATAACAAACCTAACTTGGGTTGCCAAATTTTCATGTCAAAAATGCTGGACATGTACTTGAAAGCAAAATGTGTGTAATGTTGGTACCCCCGTCCCCTCCAATGCAGCCATTCCAGTGCCCCATTACTTGGCTATTTCTCCATTTCTTCCCAGTTGCCATAAACACTGTTCAAAATCCTCAGTGAGCATATTGTTTTCAGCTTTACTTCTACATTGAATACAGATATTTGGATTTAATTTAAAACTTGCATTTCAAATTTTATAGCACAAACACTAATAGATATTTGCTAAATAAAGCAATACAGTCTCACAATGAAAACAACTTAGCATTAAAACTTTTCTGCCTTTGAAACTTACATTCATTGAAACAGCATTGTAATCCCACATTCAAAGGAAATGCTCCTGGCCAGTAATGGGTGCTAACCCTATAATGCTGCCCTTTTCCTCAGCCTTAACCCTACACCTTACCTTCATTAAATCCATCCCATAACACTGCCACTACACAAGACATACCTGGACACACAGACAATACTATATCTTATCCCCTAACCTAACCTTGACGTTAACCCTAAAATACATAAACTCACACAGAAATATATAACACCTATCCTTTACTCATCCCCAGTCCTAACCCTGCCTCACATACACATGCAGAAACACTCTCACCCCTCCAACCTCACTTACGTATCTCAGCATTACACAATATCAACATTTCCACTGCGTGGTTATCCATAACACTGACATTAAACCACACTCCCTGTGTTTGTTGAAGAAACAGCATTCAACAAAAACGTGGGGGACATATATATATATATATATATATATATATATATATATATATATATATATATATATATGCAGTATTGTGTGTATGTGGTACTCTAAGGTTTATAAGGCAGTCATAAAATTAGATACATGTCTGTGTACATTGATCATAATGTCTTTTAACATGATCCCACTGATTACTGGTTTGGAAACCATCATCTTTATAAAGAGAGGGGTGTGCTTAAATTGTTTGTCAGTATTTGATTAGTACAGTAGCATCCTCATGCTTGTCCCTCTTGTACTTTTGGATACATTACATTTGTACAGCACCATTTACTAATATTTCTCAGAAATCTGTGACTACATCTGTCATCAGAAATGAATTCACCCACAAAAAGAAACATTTAAAAGACTTCTTTGATGACATTAAATAAGTTCCCACCAATAATACTGAAATGCATAAGTGCAACAAAAATATTCTACTTAATCAATTTGTGAAAACATGAGTAAAACAGCATCATAACTAAAAACAGTATCATAATTGTAATATTCATGGAGTCATTCAGACCTAGTATCTTTATTGCTTGAAACTTTAGCTGCCAACATAGCTACTTAATATCCAATAACAGTACTTTGAAATATTACTGTATTGCTAGGAATTCCACATTGTGATTCTTCTATATATGCAAACAAACTGTGGAATGAATAAGTAAAACTGCAACACTTCATTAGTACCTGAACTATATTTGAAAAAAATGTCCATTCAGGGTCTGTTGTACAGTTCAAATGAGTTCAAGAATTCAAATTCCAGGCATGCAGAAAACAAAGACATAAACAACCAGTCACACAGATGCAGAAGACTCTTTTTGTCTTCTGAGTATGTGTGCAGCCAGATGCAAAGGGTGTTCTTAAATAAGAACACCCTTAAAAATATTTTTTTTAATTAAAAGAAAATTAATCTCCTGGTATTTTTTTCTGGACAATGTGCTGTCCTTTCCATTTTCTGGACAGTGTCCCTTAATTCTGGACAGTCCAGAAAATTTCTGGACAGTTGGCAACCCTAATTATCTAACAAGAATTAGTAGCAAAAAGATGATTACCATCCAAAGAACTCAGTTGTAAATGAGAAACACGATAAGTCCAGCACCAACCAAGTATCACCACGATATGATGAAATAAAATCTGTTTATTACACGAATAACAAGCGCTTTCGCATACACCAAGTATGCTTCTTCAGGTTACAATTCACAATAAAAAGTCATACACTTATATACAGGTCTTAATTGCATAATTAAAATTTTTAAATTGATTAATTTCCCACTCTTTCAAATCAATTAAAATTCCAATTAATATCAAGAGCAATGTCTTCAGAACCCATTTAAAGATATATGACAACAATAATAAAACTTTCAATAACATCTATTAATCTAAAATGAATCAAAATAAAATAAAATGAGATTCATTTCTGTTTAGTTTGTATTGTATTACATATGGTTTGTAAACAGATAAAATGTAAACAATATAAGCACTTGTGTCAGTATGCAGTATATAATATAAAGTATTCATGCTTTTACATTCAAATATAAAAACTCTAATTTAATAGTACAGCATAGTATAATAATAGTAAGGATATTTATTTCTTTTTCTGTATATCTTGGTATTTATTGTCTTATTAAGTGGCATAGTTATACTTGTAAGGATTATGGAATATATACATAGAATAATAAATATACCAAATACATATATAAATAAATAAATAAATAAAATTGATGTACATTACTTATTTCATACTAGGGCTAAAACCAGATGATGCTAATGAAACTAAAATCTAATAATAATAACAACTGTATATGAAATATATCAAATTGTATATAAATATAAATATAGGTCATAGTTCATATAGCATATTTTATGAATAATAAATAATAATAAATATGGCTTTGGTTGATAATAAATTAACTCATTTTATATGATAAAAAAATAAATAAGAAGTTAAAATATATATAAAAAATTTTAACTAATAAATATAAATATGTAAATAAATATATATATAAATATATTTGAGTCAAATTTCTCAATTCATAAGAATAAATATGCTTATATAATGTGTATATATCATTATGTCATCACTTCTTGAATCTAAAAATCTATGTTTAACATATTTAATAAATTTAATATGTCATGGATAATCATTCATCAAATGAAAACTAAGTCACTATTATTAATCAACGTGAAGCCAGAATAGGTTTTATGCTGACCATACTATTAAGACCAGGTGCTAGATGAGCTTTGAGTCTCAGAATCCATTGTAATTCAAAATTTTCCAAATGTAGCATGTTATCCCCCCTTTTTTTAAAAGATTTTACTATATCTATCACTCTAAATTTAAATGTGTGATCTTGAAATCTAGTGATATGTTTAGCCAATGCATTAGTCTGAACCTGTTTTCTTATTTCATATATATGGTTGAGGTCAAACCTATATAGTATGCATCACAATTTTGGCATGTCGCTAAATAAATCACATTAGTTGTATCACATGTTGCTTTTAATTTAAACTGATATCGATAATCTAAACCTGGTACTATGAAATCTATATCGTTCGTAACGTGTTTACCTATGTTACATTTGGTACATGGCTTTGTTCCTAATTGCGAGATGTTATCATTTACTTTTTCTAGTGTTAATTTTTCATCACATAAAAGACTCTTCAAGCTCTTACTGTTTTTATAACTGAATGTCGGTGTATTTCCTACTAGGGCCCTTATATCTGGGTCAGTAGTTAAAATGTTCCAATTCTTACTTATTATATTTATTATATTATAATTATCATTAGTATATCTCGTTATGAATGGAACATTAAATCTAGAAGCCTTGTTGTTTCTATGTTTCTTTGTATATCTAGGATTATAGACTCTTAATTTACTGTGTTTATTAGAGCTTTCTTCATTTGTGATAGGATCCATGACATTGTCATTAGTATGAAGTCTCTATTAATTGTCTCAATAACATTAATGGGATAACCTCTTTCTAAAAATAATGTACTCATGATATCAAGTTGCCTTTTTCTTTCAAGTTGGTTACTGCATATTCTCAATATCCTAGTATACTGATTTTTGGCAATATTTGGAAAAATATGTCTAGGATGCATACTATTATATTGTAGAATGGCGTTTTTCCAACATGACTTCCTGTAAATGTTTGTACTTATTCTTTCTTCTTCTTCAATAGAAATAGTTATGTCCAAAAAATTTATACTTCTATATGAAGCTTCAAGTGTAAATTCTAAAAAATCTGCTGTGGACTCAAAGTAATGTACAAATTCTTTTAAAGATGCCATGTCTCCTTTCCATAAGATAAGGATGTCATCTACAAAACGTCTGTACAAGGCTACATTTTCCATTTTTATATTATTGAAAACATACTGGCTCTCCCAATAATAGAGGACTAAATTTGCATATGAATTTGCACAAGGTGTTCCCATTGCAACTCCCCATAGCTGTTTATAGATTTTATCACGAAATGAAAACACATTATTATTAAGTACTATATCTAGCAGGGCACATAACAGAATCTGAGAATCTCTTATCAGTCATCTCATTACAGCACATCACTTGCCTCACTGCTTCTATTCCATAATCATTTGGTATCGTGGTGAATAGATTTTTTACATCCAATGTTGCTAAAATCAGAGTTTCATGTGCTTCATTCATAATATTCCTGAGATCAAATAGTAGCTGTGGTGTATCTTTCAAAATGGTTGATATACCCCTTACCATAGGTCGTAATCTAGATTCTAGATATATAGAAATATTCTCAGTTAACCATTTGCTCCCTGCTACTATGGGACGTATGGGGGGAGGGAACTTATCCTTGTGCATTTTTGGTAACCCTTTTATAAAGGGAACCAGTGGTTTTTCAATCAGACAATAATCATAAATCTGTTTGGTCAGCTGTCTACACATTAATAAATCATAGAGGTTATCATGAACAGTATATATCAATTTATCTAACTCTAATTCAGTTAAAAGAACATATTCCTTAGTATTACTTAGCATAGTATACATCAAATTATTATAAAACACAGTATCCATTACAACTATGCCACCTCCTTTGTCTGCTGGCCTTACTATCAAATTTTTATCATTCATAATGCTTGTTAAAGCTTGTTTCTCATTATTATTAAGATTAAAAAATACTGTACTTTTTTTGCCCTTATTCTTCTTTTTTATAATTGAAAAATATTGATAAAAGTCATGCTCGCATACTTGTATAAAACAATTAAGATTTGTAGGAAGTTCAGGAATAAAGACACTTTTCTTTTTTAAAATAACAGTATTATTAATACTAGCATCTAAAGATTCATTACCAAACAAAAGTTTTAATGATACATTTCTAGCAAAGGTCCGTATGTCAATTAGAAGCTCTGATAGTTTACTGTCCTGTGAAGGGACAAACGAGAGGCCTTTATTCAAAAGGTTCTTTTCAATGTACTGTTAAAGAACGACTCGAAATGTTAAATATTAAGTCATGTAGTTCTTCTGACGCCTTCTTACCTCCGCGTTGTCTTCGGAAAGCTTCCTTTTTCTTCGTCCCCTGCTGTTGGATCTCGCTCTGTTGGGCATGCGATATTGAACTGGAAAAGGTAAAAAAACACTGTTTGTTGCTTGCATTGTATCCTTGGGTCTCACACCATTATTACTCTCGGTTCATTGTAGCCCTTCTTGGTTCGGTGTTGGAGTGTTGGTTGGCGCTTCCTGATCAAGTCGCTGTCGCTCACAGGGTGTATTCTCTGTTGAATTCATGACGTTACTACTAAGTGAAGTGCTTAAGGTGGAAACGTCATTAACATTTTGTAGAACAGCCGTATATGAAGGTCATGCAGCTGTATTAACATTATTGTAACTGTTCACTGAGTTCTGTGTGGTGCCATTATTAAATCTTGGCCAAACAAAAATTTGGCCTGTACAGAAATCATTGAAGTCTCTCAACAATTTCTTTTGTTTAATTTGTTGCAGTCTCTCACTAAATGCAGTTAATTGTAGATACATGGCATCGACTTCCTTAATGTAAAAATCCCCCTTAAAGTTCTGACTGATATGGTCATGCTGTCAAATCAACTTCAGTCAGGGAAAAGTATTCAATTAAAAGGTTAATATATTGTTTACTAAAATTAATGTTCAGTTCCTGCCATTTTTTCAACAGTAATGGATGTGAGTCTCCATATGTAGGCATGCATAATATACGCATGCCTCTTGGAATGACACTGAAGTGGAGACATGCTTCGAGGTGGCGCCTTTGCCAGCTTAGTTTATGCAATTGGTATAGGTTGTTCTCTAGTTCTCTAAGGCAACTAAAAACCTCTTTGTGATCTATGACAGTACCTGTATTCATTCTTACAGATGAATGTCGATCAAGATCCAAGTTCAAAAGCGGATTTCCTTCTAGTATGAAATAAGTAATGTACATCAATTTATTTATTTATTTATTTATATATGTATTTGGTATATTTATTATTCTATGTACATATTCCATAATCCTTACAAGTATAACTATGCCACTTAATAAGACAATAAATACCAAGATATACAGAAAAAGAAATAAATATCCTTACTATTATTATACTATGCTGTACTATTAAATTAGAGTTTTTATATTTGAATGTAAAAGCATGAATACTTTATATTATATACTGCATACTGACACAAGTGCTTATATTGTTTACATTTTATCTGTTTACAAACCATATGTAATACAATACAAACAAAACAGAAATGAATCTCATTTTATTTTATTTTGATTCATTTTAGATTAATAGATGTTATTGAAAGTTTTATTATTGTTGTCATATATCTTTAAATGGGTTCTGAAGACATTGCTCTTGATATTAATTGGAATTTTAATTGATTTGAAAGAGCGGGAAATTAATCAATTTAAAAATTTTAATTATGCAATTAAGACCTGCATATAAGTGTATGACTTTTTATTGTGAATTGTAACCTGAAGAAGCATACTTGGTGTATGCGAAAGCGCTTGTTATTCGTGTAATAAACAGATTTTATTTCATCATATCGTGGTGATACTTGGTTGGTGCTGGACTTACCTAACAAGAATGCAAAGTTGCACAACACATTTGCAACAGTTAACAACATAATGAATTATTAAGAAAGAAAGTATTTGCTTCACTTGCATTAAGTTAACAATAGTAATGCAATACCATACTATTGACATAGTTGCAAAATATACTGGGGTTCAAAACTTAGGTTTCCCTAGCTGTTGAAATTTGTGAGAATCATCATGAGGAGAAGCAGATTAAGTGCCTACAATCATAATGTCTTCCATAGAGAGATAGCATGCGCTGTGAGCAACTGTACACCAGTAGGTAAAAACAGCAGTCGGTTTCCTTCAGTGGCACTAACTGTACATGGGAACTACAGATCAATAACTTAACGATTATTCATTTTAAACACATTATGCCTTTGTTAACTACATTACATTTACACTGATGCTTTGTCATTGATTTAACTGGGTTTGGACTCCTGAGTTGGCATCTAGAATATGAGGATAAAAAGAAAACATTCGCAAAAAATGTAACAATCTAAACTGTCTTTAATGTACATTACTTGTCCTTCAGAGATGAAACCTATATCACATTGTCTCTTCACACTCTAGAAATACAATGCAGCATTTCAACCACTCAGGTCCACTTCTCTGCCAACCAGAACTCTTATCTGCAAGTAATTATATATTATCTGAAAATGCTTCCTGCATGGGAGATGTGCAGGACTTGATCCTGTAAAACATATGTGAGATTCCAAACATGGTCACTCTATTGGGATCCCACTGTTGGGCCCTAATAAAGAGGATCAATGTTTTGTAGTGCTAAGGCAGCATATACAGTAGTACTATGGCCTCACAGTGCTTGATTACTGGCTTGGTCCCTGAATGAAATAACTTCTTAATAAGGTTTGCACATCCTTTTGTCCTGCATGGGCTGTGCTGGTGTGCCCTTCCCCTGCTTAAACACGTCAGTACGTGAATGATAGTCATCATGACCAGGCAGTAGAAGTGTAATGGTCATGTCAGTGCATGCTTCTGTGAGAGACACATTCAGGAATGCTCCTGTCTCTTACACCCCCTGTTTTCAGAACAGGTCCCAGATTTCCCATGACCTTGGATAAGATAGTGGTGGCAAAACAGAATGACTGAATATAAATTAATATTTCTAATTGTTCAGTGGAAATAGTAAAAACTTGCTTTGCCTCATCAAATATTGCTTTTGTTTCTACAGTTTCCTTCATTGCACTATATGATATGAATTTTAAATATTGTTATGCTTTTAGTGCAGGTTATAAATGACAAAGGTACTTAAAGACATTAGATATAGTTGAATGCTTTGGCACTGTCTCATTGGTTACTAACCTGGGAACAGTGGCACAGGAGGATGCAGTTACAGTATCGTTGTTGAATGCATGTGCCTGGTCTTAGGGTTTTGACTTTTGGTACTCTGTAAGGATGACACTGTGTCACAACTTTCTCCTTATTACCACTGTCATTTCAAACAAGAACATAATTACTAACACAAATATTAAATGAGTTTATTGTAAATTATGAATCAAAGCAAAGGAATTACCATTTTATAGCCCTCTTTCACCTATTCCATAACAAAAAACTGGAAATAGACAAGAATATACAGTTTGATCTGAATTATGGCATTGTAATAGAATATTTAAATTGGACCTATGATCTATAGTAGCTAAAGCAGCTGTTAGGCAAAATCACTTAATTTAAAGGAAAATAAAGCTATTTCTGTCTTCACACAAATGGTCATAGCAGATATTCATAGGAATGCTGATTTGTGATAGAAGGAATGGGTTCATAACCATCAAATTAAAAACATTTTCAGCACATTGCACTGTGGAACAAAGTAAAATATGGGAATGCATATCTCCATCATACTTAATATATATTTTTGTTTGCTTGTTAAACAGAAACTACATATTTTTATAAGACAGACGAAGATAAAACAAAGGCTATGCAAGTAAACTATGTACTCACACATGAATTGTTTCAGCAATACCCATATTTATGGGGACAGAAAAAGATGACATTTTGGATGTATGGATTATAAAACTATTCAGTTATGGAAGCAGGGGAAACATGGAAGGGGCAAGACAAAATATAACACTAAATGTGAGAAAGCAGAAGCTCTTAATTTGTATATGGACAGGAAGATACAAGCAGTGAAAATGTTTTTCTTCCATTTAGTATTACAAAATGGACAGGCATATTTGTATCAAACAAAGAAGCTGTAGAAAATTCTTAATAAAGAGTTGAGGAAATTAATTTGGGAGAGGAAGAAGGCAAGAATTAAAGTGGGATGAGCTGGTCCTCCCCATAGACTAAGGTGGTTTAGGATTATCTGTTTAAAGCCATACTTTAGAGCTATACAATTAATACTCATATACATAACACAAGCAGAAGGTTATAAATCAAAGTGGAAAGGGATGATGAGGAAAAGGGTGGGGGAATGAAGAATAAAGGGACAGTACAGTTTTGAATGCAGATCATTGAGGAGAATAACAACAATAGCAGAAAGTATCATAAGGACTAAGTCAACACGAGAATGGAGAAAAGAGATTTTGCAAAGAGGGACTACAAGTAGTGTATGGTTAAAAGGCAAGTGAGACCTGGAATTTGCTGAAGAAAACTGGCAAATGAATGAAGATATTGGGAGCAAATAATTAAAAAGGGAAATGTAATAGTGGGATGAGGCCAAACAGAAGTTTGGATTGCAGGTTAAAGATTGCCTCCTTATCCAGAGACTGATATTGGAGTATATACAAAGAAAAGGGGATAGGGGAGTGCTAAGTAAAAAACAACAGCTCTGGTACAGTTTTTAGTCAAGTCTAGAACAGATCCTACTTAAAAAATAATTAGTAGGGCATATCAAATAATGCATAACAAGTAAAACAATGAATCATGTTAGAAAAGACTGGGACAGAAGACTGGAAAGCCACATTTCAGAGGAACAATGGAAGGACAGCTGTATGGGTCCCAAATATGCAATAAAGTCCTGAAAATGTTTATCTTTGCTTGTTAGTGTTTACATAGTTATTTTACACTCCAAGACATTTTCAGGGATTTTTATCCTTGGGTAGATAGTAAATGCTAGTGATATGATAGGAAAGGGAGAGGTAGTTGGGGGCATGTTTTCTGGGTGTCCAATGAATTGGCAGATTTACAAATTCCCTACAGAGACTCTGTCAGAAATTATTCTTTTTTTGGCTGAGACACAGGATCTGAACTGTCTAGCTATAGTATGTCCCTTGTAAGCTGGCTGCCAAAACAGAAGTTACTTTAAAAATGGAGAGCAAAAGCTAAACCAGCTGTAACAGTAGTACTGAATATTATAAAGGAAGTAAAATAACATGTTTAGAAAAGGAAAAGAGCATATTACATATTTATTGACATTTGTTTACTGGGAAAGTCCGACTGGGTCCAAAGGACTCATTTTCATTGGAGGCCTGGGGAGAGAAGCTCCAAAGTTTATCAAATAACAAAATATAACAGAAAGATAAACATCAAATAAACAGTGGTACAACAATATATATTAGCAGGTAGTATTGGTATAACAATACATATTACCAGATAAGAGTATAGTCGTGGTGGTGCAGTGGTAGCGCTGTTACCTTGCAGCAAGAGGTTTTCCTGTTCGATTCTTGGCTGGAGCGCCTTCTGTGTGGAGTCTGCATGTCCTCCCTGTGGTCGAGTGGTGTTTGAAAGACATGCCTAGAATAGGCATGCCTTCGTTGAAGGTTGGACATCGAGCTGGCACCTCGGCACTGTAAAAATCTACTGCCAATCATTAGCGGACCAGAGTTCCGTTGTGGCGACTCCTAACTGGGAAAAGCCAAAAGAAGAACAACATTACCAGATAAGAGTATAAACATTCTTGGAAATTCAATAAACTCCATGTAGGCTTTGATGCCAGCACAGATGTTACATGTTAGTGCGATGAGCAGCAGTGCTAATTGCGCATGCTGCCATGTAACATGCTTACATGGATACAAGAGATGTTTGGAAACCATGTAAAATAGCACAAAGGCATACATAACTTGCAAACAAGTGTACCCACAGGCAAACCTCATTCTACGGAATTACATGGACAGCCACAACAAATGCAGTAGTAACACATTGCAGAAAAGTGTACTCAGTGCAATGTATACTACAACATTTTTTGGGCATATTGAAATAAAGGATTTATGTTGATCATCAAGGGTACATAAAATGCTTTATAAATACATTAGTCTGAGGAAGTGGAATGGGAACAACTATTGTCATCCCTTTGCACAAAGGAGGTGCATCCATGGACCCTGGGAACTATAGACCCATTAGCCTGACCAGCCTTATCTGCAAGGCCATTTAATGAACCATCATTGACCTTATTAATAAAGATATAAGAAATCTCCAAGCATGTGACCCCCCCCCACCCAGTTTGGCTTTGTCAAGGTGTGATCATAAACTTGGTGGACTTCTTTGAGACCATCACCTAAGCCCTAGACAAGATCAAATCTGTGCATACAGCTTACCTAGCCTTAGCCAAGGCCTTTGACACAATCCCACTGTTAGGCATCATACTGTAGACAAACTCACCCAGGTGGGTATCATCCCATATATTGTCATGTGACTTGTAAATTGTCTCACTGATAGAACTCATACAGTCAAAATAGGGAACGCCAGCTCCTCCAGCAGACCTGTAACCAGTGGTATTCCACATGGATCAGTTCTGAGACTCCTACTCTTTGAAATCTACTTGTCCCAAGTACAGGATAAAACTAATGGACTGCTGCTGACAAAGTTTGTTAATGATTGCAAACTGGGCATGATCATTGAAACCTCTAGTAATGTTAACATCCGCAAGAAGGTCTTACACAGTCTTATGACTGATACCAAAGTCATGGTCTTAAACTTAATGCAAAAAAAAGCATTATTGTCCCCTTCAGCAAAGGTGATGTTCCTTCAAACTACTACATCAATAGCAATACCATAGGCACACAGTCAGTGGTGAGTGGTCTGGACACACAGGTCGAGAACAACCTTAACTTTGATCACCACGCTTACACAGTGGTAAGAATGGCATTTTATATTGCTTATCTCATAAGTAAGGGCATTGCATCCAGAAATAAAAGAGGTTATAACCTCCCTGTACTCTTCCCTCATCAATCCAATAATAGAGTACAGCTATCCCATTGGTATGTTCCTTTCCAAACACCTGCAGCAACTGGAGAGACCACAAAGGTTCCATACAAAGAAAATTCAGGGTCTTCAAGATCTGTCTTATGTGGACAGACTGAAATCATTGTTGCTTTACTCTGTGTCTTACAGACCTGTGCCTTGCATACAGAGCAATCTCTAACCCAGCTTTAATGGAAATGCACATTCAAAAGTCAAATGGCACTTTGGTTACTTGCTCAAAGAACCTTTACCTGGTATTTGACATCAACAGAACTAAACTTGCTGTAGAGACATATTTGTCTCACAGAGGTTGCCCTGCCTTTGGAACAAGCTTCCTATTCATGTTAAACAAAGCCCCTCATTGGCCCTATTTAAGCATCATTTGGACTATTGGATGGGTAACCAGAAATTCACCCTTGGAGTTCCACCTGTGTCCCTCTTGGACACACTAGTTAACTATAGTGAGATTAGAACCCCTACTTATTCATCTGTAGCACACAGAACTTAATGCAAGTGCCATGGCACAAGTCTGACATCTACACTGTTGCAAAACAATACTTTATAGCAGATGACATCATCATTGTATGTTTGGAAGACAATGCTGTGATGCCTGCATGAAATGGCTGTATAGTTATGTACGACTGTAAAACAACTTTTTCATGTGACTTGATTCTTGACAGTAATATATAGACTTTTATTTTTCTGACTATGGACAAATGCACTTACATCCACAAGTTGTCTGAAGGGAGATTGGAACCACTACCAAACTAATTACACAAGTGAGAAAGCACAGTACTTAATACAAGTGACACAGAACACATCTGACTTTTGGTATTGTTGTAAAACACTTTATAGCAGATGACATCATCACTGTATGTTTGGATGATGTTGAGAGAACTGTATAAAATGGCTGTGTAGTCACAAATGACTGTAAAATGTTTTGTTCTACATGAGACTTGATTGCTGACAGTAGGACACAGACTCACACACATACACTTACATATACATACACACACACAATTTTGGCTGTTGTGCTAATTGAATCCCCACCTATTTTTTTCCCATCTGCAGAAAACAGTAGTTAAAATTTGTGCCATCAGCAAAGTCTGATTTTTTTCCTTGTCATAGTGATCTTGATAGGTGATGACATCATTATATGTTGCAGATACATACTGTTATGAAACTGGTGTGCAAAGTGTGGACTTTGGATTTTCTGTTTTGCTTGCAGTGTACAGATGTACTTTAAAAGACAGCTTCTTTAACTACATGCAATAAGCTGTCATGAATGCATGTAGCAGAACTGAGACATGCAATATGTTGTGTGCACTTCACACTTTCAGTCTCTCACACACACACACACACACACACACACACATTTTGTGAAAAGAATGGATGCAAGTGTCGATGTATATGTGTTCATATTGTGATGAATTGATGCCAACAGTTAAGACATGTATAAGACAATCTCAATGTCTAATGTTAGTATAAAGGTTTGAATAATGTACCAATGCTGTTGTGCTATTTATTTTTGTAGTGTAGTTGACATTAGACCTATTACTGACATATCTATTTTCAAGTGCATTGGTACAGGGCACACATGAGTCTGAGTAAATATGTATCATTCAGTAACAAGTACTTTCTCTTTGGTTGTGTTTTTACATTAATTTTGGGGTGAAGAATAACTGGACAATAAACATAAGTAATACATGGCAAACACCTCTTTACATAATAAATACAACCTGAACGTGAGAAGTAGTTATGCATACATGCTATGGGAGAAACTGCTGAGAGATTTTATGGTGTTCATACTGTAGTTTATATTGTAAATGTGTCATAACTTTTATGACCATAATAAGTGCTGCTTTTGCCTTCTCCATCTGTGCAGAGTTAAGCATTGATCAAATGCTGTTCTCTGCTTAAATGAGCAAAAAATATTTTTATTAGTTCTACTTCCTTTGTGCAAACACACAAAGTGGTGAGGTGCACCTGCCATCTAGCTTTCCCTGTGGCAGCAGCTGTAAGGGCAGTGAGCTCATGTTCAGAAGGCAAATTGCACAAAGTTTGAATCCATCTCAGTTTAATTTTTTTACACATGATGTCAGCGTGGCATTACATAAGTAAATGTGATAATTCCTGCAAATGTGAGAAGCAATGACTACAGTGAAGTATTGTTTAAAAATAGACACCAGTCAATTGATTTATGTCAAAACTACACATAAGGATTTGCATTTTTCTATATTCAGCAGTCCAAATAACTGTCAGAGTAAATGTTCCAAAGTACCCCCTTTACTCTGCTTTAACTCTGTGTTCTTTCAGTGCCGTGAGTTTAAACTGCATTATATGGATTTAACAGGACTAGCGTGGCTGATGGCAAAAACTCATAAGGTTTTTCCATAGGATATGAAAAGCTATTCACTAACACTCAGCATAGGTGCATGATGCCAAACTCCACACAAATGTAGAGGACAAAAGGTGACGCGCTTTATTATGGGGCATTTCTATCATATGTGTGTTTCTATTTTTTGATTAGATTATGTGGGAAAATGGGGTTCATAGGAAAGTTGTGAAATGTGGGCAAACAGGGAGAAGAATGAAGGGGAAGAAATATAAGAATTTGCAGTAGGCAATTAGGAAAGAACCATAGCTATCCACTTCTTCAACAGTGTAATATAAACATGTATATACAATTGGATGTATTTGGACCATCACCACAACACAGATAGGTGACAATAATGCAATCAAGTTGTAAAGCTAATTGGACTGAATCTTGTGAGTAGGGAAGATACATGTGAAGTGAAGGGCTATGTATGGGACATTTTTTTTTTTTATTTCAAAAAGACAGGAATGTTAGGGAAGGGACATAGGAATGCCAGGGTCAGGTAGGTAGGGTAGGTGAGGAAGCAAGTTCAGACAAAGAGGAAAAACAGGATAGACGCAGGGATGTGAGGGACACAAAAGGTTGGTAGACACCATAATTGGGGATAGGTAGGGGAAGTCAGAGGCACATGCCCATCAAGCATGGGGGCAGTGAGAATATAGTCCTCACACTCAGAACTGTCATCACTGCCCCCTACCTTCACTTCCTGTTGGCTTGCTTGAAGTTTGTCTTTTTTCTGCATTCCCACAAGCAACTTCTCCAGATGACTGAGGCATGCACCAGTGCTACGTTCTAAGACCTCATGCACAGCTCCTGATGGGTGACATAATCTCCACCGCCACCAGTACTCCCAGAAGGTACACTGCACCAGATGCCACGGTAAAACTACCTGATGTGGAGGGCCCAGGTAATGCAGGGACTGCAGAGGCAACACTGTCAGGTTGGGTCCCAGTTGTGCAGGCCATTGGTGCAGCAGCTGTTGGAGGGATGACAGGCTGAGCCACATCAGTTAGCCTACCTTCCTATGCTGGAAATCATTTTGTTTGTTGTCAGAAAATTATGATATCAGAATGGTGTGATCATGCATATAAAAATTTAAAAAAGATAAGGGATGGGGTAAGAGAAAAAAAGAAAAGAAAAAATATAATTAGAAACCTATGTCATATATGATAATTTATAGAATAAAATATAATTTTACTTTTACTTTAGCTATAATTTTTAAAAATCTAAAACAGGACTGAAAATTATTTGAAATGATCATTGCAATATGGATACACTGAATATATGCTTTTGAAGATGATACAGATTTAGTTATAAACATGGCATTTATGCCAATTTGGTTGAAATTAATAATAAATATTTGTTTTTATTATTATGTACTTGTTGGATTTAAACCCACAACATCTGAATACACTATTACACTCGACTCCTATAATTACCTTGAGCTGCAGAATAAAGCATGCATATTTGCTTTTACAGTTAAGACATGCAACCTTAATTTGTTAGTAATGTGTGGAAGAGCAATAATTATAATAACATAATATTAATTTGTGCTGAAAAATAAAGAATGAGAGAGAAAGACACATGAAAGCATTATGCATACCAGTCTTGGCTATCTACAGCTTTCTACATCAGATAATGTTGCTTTATCTATATACTTATACAACTGTGGGATGTCAGCAGTCCTGATCTCCTCCAGCCACTGGGGGAGGAGCAACATTTTTGGAGACTACTCAAACACCTTAAAAGTGGCATACTCATCTTTGTCAAGGCCGATGATGTCACCATCCTACAAATATATCTGTGGAAAGATGAAAGCCCAGTAACGTGTATAGTGTGTCGTGTAAATGTGTACTGCTGTAATATTATAATGTAGTTAGCTAGGGGTTTGAATCCTGCACTTGTCAACTATGTGTGTTTCTCGGGGGAGGTGCAGCCTTTTTGGAGACTACTCAAACACCTTAAAAGTGGTATACTCATCTTTGTCGTCCGATGATGTCACTATCCTACAAATATACCCGTGGAAAGGTGAAATCCCAGTAATGTGTATAGCGTGGCGTGAAAATGCAAACTGCTGTAGTATCATAATGTAGTTAAGGAGGGGTTTGAATCCTGCACTCGCCAACTGTGTGTCTCTCTCTCTAGGGAGGCGCAGCTTTTTTGGAGACTACTCAATCACCTTAAAAGTGGTATACTCATCTTTGTCGTCCGATGATATTACCATCCTAAAAATATAACTGTGGAAAGGTGAACTCTCCTTAATGTGTATAGTGTGTCATGTAAATGTGTACTGCTGTAGTATCATAATGTTGTTAGGTAGGGGTTTGAAGCTGTAGTATCATAATGTTGTTAGGTAGGGGTTTGAAGCCTGCACTTGCCAACTGTGTATGTGTGTCTTCCTGGGGAAGAGCAACCTTTTTGGAGACTACTCCCAACACCTTAAAAGTGGTATACTCATCTTTGTCAAGTCCGATGATGTCAACATCCTACAAATATACCTGTGGAAAGGTGAAATCCCAGTAATGTGTATAATGTGTCATGTAAATGTGTGCTGCTGTAGTATCATAATGTAGTTAGGTAGGGATTTGAATCCTGCACTTGCCAACTGTGTGTATGTGTGCCTCCCTGGGAAGGAGTATGGAGACTACTCAAACACCTTAAAAGTGGTATACTCATCTTTGTCAAGTCTGATGATGTCACCATCCTACAAATATACCTGTGGGAAAATAAGATCCCAGTAATGTATATAGTGCATTGTGTAAATGTGTATTGCTGTAGTATCATAATGTAGTTAGGAAAGAGTTTGAATCTCACACTTGCTGACTGTGTATCTGTTTGTGCTCCAGGTGTGTGACACTGTTGGCCAATGTGGAGTGGGTTTTGATTTTTATAGTGTATGACATATCACAATGACAACTGTATGTGCATTACACATGTAAGGTAGCTGTGGGGCAAATCCATATACATAGATGTGACCTCAAGTATTTAATTGGTGGGTACTCTGCTTTCTCCATGAACACATGTGTTATCTTTGCCAGAGCGTGCTGGCACTTTCCAGACCTTAGGTCACTTCTGTATGCTTGTGACAAGCTTAGCCACTGCAGTTATCCCTGGGCTATGGCTTCCATTTCACATCCACTCATCACAGTTTCTATTGAAGAGTTTGAGTGAGGGTTTATGCTTGAGGTATATTTGAAACCTGTTCCAAAGCAAGTAAAGTCTGGCAAAGATGACCAATCATTATAGGTGTGCAACAACCTCTGTGGATCTGCATGCAAACCCTTTATTGCTTATGTGCTCCACAGAGGGATTTGCAAATCCCTTTGGTAACGTGATTATCAAAGGAGAGATGACTTAACACATGACTCTATGTATACATTAGTATCTGTTCCACATTTTGGAGGCTACTACCTATGTGGTACTCTGGGGATACTTTGTTTTATAAAAGTGGATAACTATGCTTTCTTAGGCTTATAGCTTTACAGCATACATTTGACACCAGGTATCTATCTGTATGATACCCTTTTGGAGGATATGTGTGTCATCTGGAGAATAAAGTATAGCCCACAGTATGCATTTTCATCAAATGTGGGCAGACATATCCCTACTGTGTTTGTTTATACCGAAGAAAGCTATATGCCAAACAGGAGTGGTCCCAGGACTGAGTGCAGGTGAATACCACTTGTTACTGGCATAGAATAGTACATGGAGGCTGAAAATGTTACTGTGTGCCCTACATCTGTGTGTCAGTTGTCAAGCCATCATCTAACAATCTTTTATGGTCAGTCTGTTGAGGTTATGTCTAATACCAGTATGTGGGATGGGTATGATTTGCTGGTGAGCTATAGCTTGGCTGTGTTGAACTCCCCTCCCTCACCTATAGCCTTGTTGACTGGCTTGAAGTCTACTAGGTGTAGGAGCCATGATCTGGCCTTTAGAGAACCTAAGTGGGTATGATGCAGTGTTTGCAGGTTCATAATGTCTCTGTTAATGAGTTCCATAATGCTGTGCTCCATAGCCTTCCAGATAACATTGGTCTGGCTTATAGGATGAGAGTTTCCAGGACCTGTTGTAGTTCTACCCTTAATCAATTTATGTTAACATTTGCACTGGGTGTGACGAGGGTGGACAGGTTTAAGAATAAGTATATTAGAGGGTCAGGCCAGGTTTGAAGGTTAGTAGACCATGCCAGATAGGTGGGATTAAGTTGGTTTGTACATGTGTTGAGGAGGGATGCAGAGTATATTGTAAAATAGATGCTAAGGATGAAGCCGCCAGGTAACAGGAAAAGAGGAATGCCTAAGATGAGGTTTATGGCTGTGGTGAGAGAGGACATGCAGGTGGATGGTGTGACAGTGCAAGATGCAGAGGGCAGGAAGACATGGAAACAGATGATGTACTGTGGTGACCCCTAATGGGAGCATCCGAAAGGAGAAGAAGACGTTGTAGCTCAACCCTTGTGGACTGTGAACACCATTACCATACATCATTTCACATGTATGTAACCTATATAGAGGCTCCATCTGGACAGAGTGTTTAGGTGAGTGGTGACTTCATATGTCAGCTTGTGTATGACACAGCCAGGGACACTGTCCAGTACCATTGCCACTGTGGTGTGGACCTTGTTAAAGAGATGTTTTAACTAGAGTGTCTGTGAATCAACAGGTATTATGTTCTGCAGGTCTGGAAATGTGGCCCTTGTATAGAGACAGAGTGGTGAAATCCACATTCAAACTGTCTGACAAGGAATTGGTAATGTCAGTCAGATAAGTGTACTTTGTGACCATTTACATTAATTGTGACCCAATCTGAGATTTCCCCTGTAGATTATGAACAACAGTAAAGACAGCTTTAGTGTTGTCTTTGGAATCGTTGCCTTTTTGTATTTTGAAGCTTGCCTTGTATGTTTATTGAGGGATTGAATTTTCCAAATGATACAGACCAGAGAGGTTATCACTTCTTGGTATGTAACTCTTTTTTGGTATAACATCACACCTTCTATTATATATTTACTTTATGACAGGGGTCCATAAGACTAATGCACTTTTACTGTATAAGTGAGAATTTCTTGTGTTTGTGATAGCACAGTCCTGTAGGTGAACAGTGTGCATTAATACAGGATTATGCAGCTGGGACACTGTTAACCTGAGTAATGCAAACCAATGACAGATAGGAACAACAGCATCACCCACAGCACAGTATCAACCCATGTCATACACACACATGCGTACTTAAGTGCCAAAACATGTGTAGTACAATGCATACTGGCCACCAATAGAAAATATGGAGTGTTAACACTGGCCAATACAGGGCATGTCACCCTGCCCATGTGTCCAATATGCACGAACATGCTGACAGCTCACCTCCACCATGTTCACAAATGTACACCTGCAAACCTGTGCTGCACACACCCCACACTTGCTGTCCACTGTATAACACATGCTGACACATCTACACACATCAGCCAAGTGGCACATGGGCAAACAAAACACAATTGGAATAAACACTGGTGGAAACAATACAACATTGAAACAAACAAGTTGGTCACAAGTACCCGAAACTGCACTGATAATCCAAAAAAAAAAAGATGTACTTTGGTTTGCAGTGTGATTTATCAGTGTTGGTTCATGGATTTGCGGAATAAACAATCATCTGGGTCTGGCTATCTGGCTTGTACCTTTTTTTGGATTAACAATACAACATTGCTAATTACAGCTTTAATGCATCATGCCTGCTCAGCTACACCTTCAAGGATATCATTACACTTTACTGCTGTCAACATGCTACACATTCAACCATTGCTATACTTTATCAAAGTCACCCTGTGCATCAGCACCATGTTAGCCTGTTCCTGCATCAATGTTACAGATGACAGGAGGTGGCACAGGTTTCATCATATGCACAGGGTGTGTTCTTGGTTTGCCAGAGGCCAACACTGAGCCATACAATGGACATGTGTGTGTGAGTGTGTGTGTGAGGGCCATGATTACTGTTATGGGCCAATGTTGATGTAATGTGTGCAGGTATGTGTTTGCCCTAGGTTTCTGCTTTATGTGTGTGTGTGTCTGCATGCACACAGTTTGACCATGTGGCTGCCATATACAGGGATTTGTGGGACAGCTACAGACTGTACCTGGCAGGCTTTACAGATCACTGTCTCTGGCCACGGATATGGAACCTGTGCTTCGCAGGGGTGCTACAGACAGTATCGGGTACTAATCCAGACTGGGTACTATCCTCAGAGGTTGACATATGTCCACTGGATCCAGGTCCCTGCTGGGACTGGCCAGAGCCATGTGCACGTGGTCTTCTAGGACGGTCTATGGACAGCCCCCTCAACATTGCTGGGGCTGGTACTGGCACTACGGGAGTGGCTGTGACTTGCTGGATGTCCACGGCGACCTCCAGCTGCTGATGCTGCTGGCATACATCCATGTCCATGTCTCAACTGTCCCACACTGTCCTGACACATGGACATGATATTGTGTAGGACATCCAATGTCTCACCCCAATGTCTATCAATGACCTCAGTGTAATTATGTATGGCACCTGCTAGGTCACGGATACTGTCATTTACAGAGGTATTATGAGCCCTCTGTGCCCTTATTCCCTGTCTGGTGTACTGCTCCATTCGTGCCTGTGCCTCCATGACAGCCTGGAACATGCATGTGGTTGAAAGAGTTGTGGCACGTCTGCCAGGGGCATGATGACCAGCAGTGCTCTGACGACAACCCCTGGTCATCTGCCTATGTGGTACCATTCCAGACATCTGGCTATGGCTGCTGTGTCCTGATACATGTGGCATAGATACCACACTGTCCTGGCCAGTGCCAACCATACACTGTCCCTCAGCTAAGGACAATGGTGATGATGGATGTACAGGCAGTATGACTGTGTGCATGGATGGAGTGGAGACTTGTGTACTGTCAGTTGGTGGCCCAACAACAGATTCTGACAAACCTGCCTGTGCCTCAGCACACTTATCCTCATGATCACTGTCTGTCTCAGTGACATCAGGTTCCCTGCTGTACTAAACCAGCCCCACCTCAGCACCTGTGAGAGGAAAACAGGAAACACAATTTAAGACCTGAACATGATGTCAGACCACATGCACACATGCATACATGCACATGCACACATGCACACATACACACATGCACATGCACACATGCACACATACACACATGCACACAAGTGTGCATGCACACGTGCGCAAATGCGCACATGCACACATGCATGTGCACACCTGTGCACATGCACACACACATATGCCCACATGCACATGCACACATTCACACATGCACATGCACACATGCACATGCATACATGCACATGCACCCATGCACACATGTGCATGCACACATTCACACATGCACATGCCCGCATGCACCTGCACACATGCACACATGCACATGCGCACATGCACACATGCACACGTGCACACATGCACGCACACAAATACACTCCTCCCTAAAGCAGACACACACACACACACACACACACACACACACACACACACACACACACACACACACACACACAACACCAGCAATCTCAGAACATACACAATAGCAGGTGATGGCAGGGTACAATATCACAAGCAAAACAGTCATATCACAAATGTCAGCATGCAGGACATGTGTTGCTCAACAGCATGCAGTGCAAGTGTAGACAGCCCTTGTTACTAACACTATAGATGGCTTTGATGCATGTGTTTTGTTATTAGGTGATTGGCCTCCCCCTGGAACACAATGCATACATGGACACAACATTGCTGTGCAAGTATTCAAAACTCTGTAATGTACTGTGCATCATAACTCACAGGTCTACATACCATGGTTGGATGTGTATCTGTGTGTCAGATAGGTATCCAGTGCTGATTACAGCCTCTGTGTCTTTAGCAAATAATTGTGGACACAGTTTTAGCACATGCATGATGAGTATTCACACAACATCATCAGTGGTGCATGTATAATTGATGGAATACCATTCATCCACATAACCAATGTATAGTAGTTATGGTGAGTGTAGATCATATTGTGGACATGCCAGTGTCATCCATGACATGGCATGCTAAAACACAACTGCATATTTAAACATCACACATATCCAATGTGTGTCATATGACCTAGCCACTCAATAGCATCACAAGACATATATGTGTCAGTTGCGCAAATGGTGATTGGTATGCATATTGTTTAGAGGTACATATGTTTGCACACACAAAACATTGAGGTGTATAGCAATGAAAGCGTTGTGTAGTACTGTGGTTACAATAACTGGATGGGGTATAGTACCATAGGCCATCATCATAAAGCATCATGTGGTCACTCAAGGCTACAAATGTTTCCCAAACCAGCACTAATCATGCTGTACCAGAACTGTACTACATTGGCTACATTCACCATTTCACAACCAATTGTTACATGGATTTGTAAGGAGGCCAATAAGGAGCATTCCCTGACATGAATGTGTAGTGTGTTGCAGAGTGTTTAAATGCCCTGTGATAGGCCTCTACCCCTCAGGTATATTATGTGCAATGTGTGGATCAGATTTTGGATACTGGAGTGTGTCTTTACAGAAGGTTTGTGAATCCTTTATGTGTAGCATGTTAAAATGTTCTGTGTATGACATAGTTGTGTATGTTATGTGCATGTTGAGTATCAGCTTTGCCTATCCAATGGTCACTACAGTGTAGCCACATTTGTTTGAGATGATCTGGGTATTGCATGTGCTTGAGGCAGCTAATCACATTAGTGGGATGTGCATGGTCTTACACCAAACATGCACAGCATGCATTATGGCTAGGTGTGTTACATGTGTACATGGCCTACACCTTAACTATGACATGCACTTTTTATTTACAATAATAAATGTAGAACACACTTACCAGCATCTGTCCACTGCCTTGATGTCACCCCAAAGGGACCTACATAGAGATGAGACAGTTTGTCAGTGGCCACAACTGTGGCATTGCTACTGTGTGTTTGCAATCTTACAGTACAACAACAGTTTACATTCACAGGGCTACAGATTATGTTCCAAATGATCAGTATTGCACAACAACAGGCTCCGCATCTTCTAACTACACACTCCACATCTCACATATGCATGATCTACCAATACAGATAACAGTAGTCTACAGATATGCCATGTTACCTGCATGCTCCATGTATGGTTGCTGGGTGGCTCCAACCTCCATCATGGTGTATGTCTGCTGCTGTTGTTGTTGGGCAGGTGCCACAAGGCTCAGGAGAAGCTCCTCCACTCTGGTGAGGTAGGGATGGATATTCACACCACATCCTGTTGCAAGCTGTTGTCTCCGCACATCAGAAGCATGCTGATGGACATGTCTGAGTAGATCACTGCAGTGGTGGTGTACATACTCATATGTCCAGTTAAGACCCTCGATTGTCCGCAAGACAAGTGAAATTTACTTTTCCAAGCATGTCCAGAGGTCAGCTTCAGGTGTACTCTCCAGTTCATCTGGTGGAATTGGGCATCCTGAGGCAATGTCACAACTGCCTCATGTATACAGACAACCCTCTCCTCTTACCTCTAGACACAAACACTTGTGAGAGATGCAAATACACAGCCAGACTGGAGGCTAAGCGCTCTCAACCCATGACTGTAACAGACAGTCAAGAGGAGAAGAGACACACTAGCATCACACCACCCATCACACGTGGATCTACAAGCACCGGCAAAACATACACATAAATACACAAAAACATATTCGGAGGCACTAGGTACCAATCTGAAAAAGAAACAGGGCCCTCCAAAGCAGACAAGCAAGCAACTTACACCTCCAAACAGAAACCAGAAAACACATAATTCATCTCAGCAGTGTGCCTCATGACAGCCCCTAAGGGAAAACACCATGCCCAACACGCTAGTAATAGGAGACTCTACAGTAAGGCACACAGATGTTCTACTCACCAGGCTGAACAAGGAGAAGGTTACTGTCAGCTGCCTGTCAGGTGCTAGGATCCACCACATAACACAGGCACTTAGATCACTCCAGAACAAGTACAAGTATGACTCTGTCATTGTACATGTTGGTGTGAATGATCTAGGACGTACCTCTCTGGACTACATGAAAAGAAACATTGAGGAGCTCTCTGATCATGTAGCCCAAGCTGGTATGACCCTGACCTTGATTAGCATACTACCTTCACCTAGAATGATACCACAATACAAAGACAAAATGAACAATTTCAACGATTGACTAAGCTTCTGGTGTCATTCTAAGGGGATCCAGTGTCTGTCTGCCTGGGATGACATGATAGACAAGCCTCGCTGTTTCACCAGAGATGGTTTGCACCTGTCACCCCTAGGCTTTTGAATACAGGCCAAGGCTCTTGCCGTCCCCATAGCGCCTTTTTTAGACAAGGCTCAAAGGACAAATCAACCACCTTAACCAGCACAGGTAACCAAAAACTAAGGGTAATGCTACTCAATGCCAGAAGTCTCAACCTCAAAATGCACGCACTCGAGGCACTCCTCAGTATGGAGAAAATCGATGTCTGTGCAGTGACAGAAACCTGGTTCAAGGCTCCAGACAGCACCTCAGCACTACCAGGTTACAATTACTTTCATACCTTTCGGCCTCAGTTACCAGATCGCAGTACAAAGGGCCGACGTGTATCCTTATTCATCAAGGATACCCACATCTCCAGGTTAGTGGCGGAGCATGATGCCCCAGAGATCATCCATTCGCAACTATCAGTAGGCAAAACCACATTTCAAGTCGTAGCCTGTTATAGATCGCTCACCATGTCCCAAGATGCTCACTCAGCATTCCTTGAGGCATTGGAAAATATAAAGGTCCTACCCAACACCATAATTTTGGGTGATTTGAACTACCCTGGTATAGACTGGGCAAACTACCAAAGTTCTAACTCCTATGCCCAGCAGTTCATAGAATTTATAAATTCAAATGCCCTTGAACAACTGGTATGCTCTCCCACTAGAGGGGACAACATGTTGGATTTAATTATCACAAATATGGGTGCCCATTGTACTATACCCGTTAACATTCCCTCTCTGGTCAGATCAAACCACAAACTGATAACCCTGAACATCCTCACCCCTCCACCTTCCCCAGTCAAAGAAACCATCGTAAAAAACCTTTCCAAAGCAAATTTCAAATTACTTGCATCAGAAGTGGAAAGCTTCACTATTCCCTTGCAGATGGATAATGATATCCAGGATGAAGAATCCTGCACCAAGGCACTTTATATACATCTTCAGGATTGCATGGACTGTGCTATCCCAAATAAAACCAAGACTCCTTCCTCAAGCAAGAAGAAACCAGTCTGGTGGACCCCGGCCATAAGCAAACTATACAATAAAAGGAGGAGACTTATACAAAAAAGGCCAAATCTCAAGTAGAAAAAAAGTACAGTTTTGTACCTACTATAAATGTATATGTTCGAGTGCTAATACAGCTGCAGTAATCAAATATGGGTTCTCTGCCGTCAGGCGGGTCCTCGGTCATCCGAATTC